>NW_022987608.1:567576-602576 GCF_902827165.1 Trematomus bernacchii
ATGTATGATTACCTAGAAGAGCATCAGGACTGTTTGAGGCATATGATAGCTATGATGAAACATGATGATTCAGCCTCTATGGAGATAGACATATGACAAGCATGCTCATTTCTGACGTGGAGCTAATCTGAAGTAAACATGAATACTGCTCTCTATTCCTCCATCTTGTGACTGTGTAACTCCCTCTCTTGGATATCAGCATGTGAAGGACACTGTTCAGGAACTAGTTGATGCTCTGGATGTGATGACTACTTCCATTCTGGAGAGGATCACAAATACATGGATCCTGAGATTGAAGATCAAGCCGGGGATGAATGATTAGAAAAAGTCATAATTTTGAGAAAAAGTCATAATTTTGAGAAAAGTCAGATTTTTTAGAAAAAGTCAGAATTTTGAGAAAAAGTCAGGATTTTGAGGCAAAGTCGTCAGAATTTTGAGGAAAAGTAAACATTTTGAGAGAAAATCTAAATTTTGCGAAAAATTCAGAATTTTGAGATTTTGAGGCAAAGTCCACATTTTATTGAAAAAGTCAGAATTTTGAGATTTTCAGAAAAAAAAGCAAATCTTTAGAAAAAAACAGAATTTTGGGGAAAAGTCAGAATTTTCAGATTTTCAGAAAAAAGCCAACATTTCGACAAAAAACTCTTTTGAACATGACAGGATGTATGATTACCTACAAGGTATTCCTCCATCTTGTGACTGTGTAACTCCCTCTCTTGTATATCAGCATGTGAAGGACACTGTTCAGGAACTAGTTGATGCTCTGTATGTGATGACTACTTCCATTCTGGAGAGGATCACAAATACATGGATCCTGAGATTGAAGCTCAAGCCGGAGACGAATGAGATTTTTCTAACAGTTGTCTTCTTGTTTGTAGCCGGTGGCAACAGGAAGGACAAATCTCTGCGCATCATGAGCCAGAAGTTCGTCATGCTGTTCCTCGTTTCCAAAACTCAGACGGTTACTCTGGACGCCGCGGCAAAGATCCTCATCGAAGACAGCCAGGACTCATCCAGCCACAGCAAGTACAAAAGTAAGAGAAGGACACACACACACACACACACACACCACACACACACACACACACACACACACACCACACTCACACTCACACTCACTCACACTCACACTCACACTCACACTCACACTCACACTCACACACACACACACTTAATGGATCCAAGCCAGTGGAAGAACAGAGGGCTTTATTAAGACTGCCACATTTCCATTATGTGTAATTTGTTATGGACAATAAATAAAGTATTCTGAATCTGTAATACAAACCTTATTTCACAACTTCCCCCTTATATATCACAAACTGCAAACATTCACAAAGGGACCATGTGACCACACACACACACACACACACACACACACACACAAACACACACTTAATGGACCCAAACCAGTGGAAAAACAAACGGCTTTTATTAGTCACAGCCTCTTAGTCACTCTACAATGCATTTCCCCTCTTTTGTGTGTATAAATTGTATATATGTTGTACTGTGTAATATGAGTGTTATTTAACCCTATTTGCCAGTGCCAAGGACACATTTCCATTATATGTAACTTTAATGGACAATAAAGTATTCTAAATCTGTACTACAAACCCTAATTCTTCTGATCAAAAATGTTTTTATTGCGTTTCGACAATGCATAAGTAATGTTTGTCATTTAGAAGTGGAAAGCAAAAGATATGCATACAAATGAGACTATGTTCTGTACTGATTGTATGTACAAAGAGAACAAATAATTACAAACAATAACAAATCCTAATTCTTAACGTGATGTCTGTACGTGCAGCTAAGGTGCGGCGGCTGTACGACATCGCCAACGTTTTGACCAGCCTGGGTCTCATACAGAAGGTCCACGTCAGAGAGGAGAGGGGCAGGAAACCGGCCTTCAAGTGGCTCGGCCCCGTGGAGTTCAAGAGCTCCGGAAACACCGGTAAGAATCAAAGAGGGGATCGGTTCTCTGAAGTAACGTGGGTCTTTATCAGAGATGGGAAGAGTCCACACATGCTTTACTCAAGTAGAAGTACAGATACTTACAAATACTCTGGTAAAAGTAGAAGTACTGACTAAACTTCTTTCCTCAAGTCAAAGTAAAGAGGGCTTTGAAATGTACTTCAGTAAAAAGTACCCATTAACTAGCAGCTGTTTTAAAGAGTACCTGACCTCCCTTTATATTAATAGAACAATAATGTCATTGTTAGCTAATGAATGTTTCCATGCTGAACAACGGCAACATGACAACGTTTTCATTGGTCCCTCTTCTTTAGAGAGACCAGGAAATGATGGATACACGGATCGTGTTCAAATCAATAGGCACGCAATGACTCTAAATAATAATGATCACGCCACCAAACACACATTCAAACTAAAGGAACCAGCCTGTTTGGAAAATGTGAGAAGTAGAAAGTACAGGTATTTGTGTCAACATGTAAGAAGTAGAAAGTACAGGTATTTGTGTTCAACATGTAAGAAGTAGAAAGTACAGGTATTTGTGTTCAACATGTAAGAAGTAGAAAGTACAGGTATTTGGTTCAACATGTAAGAAGTAGAAAGTACAGGTATTTGTGTTCAACATGTAAGAAGTAGAAAGTACAGGTATTTGTGTTCAACATGTAAGAAGTAGAAAGTACAGGTATTTGTGTTCAACATGTAAGAAGTAGAAATCAGGTATTGTGTTCAAACATGTAAGATGTAGAAAGTACAGGTATTTGTGTTCAACATGTAAGAAGTAGAAAGTACAGGTATTTGTGTTCAACATGTAAGAAGTAGAAAGTTCAGGATTTGTGTTCAACATGTAAGAGTAGAAAGTACAGGTATTTGTGTCAACATGTAAGAAGTAGAAAGTACAGGTATTTGGGTTCAACATGTAGAAGTAGAAAGTACAGGTATTTGTGTTCAACATGTAGAAGTGTAGAAAGTACAGGTATTTGTGTTCAACATGTAAGAGTAGAAAGTACAGGTATTTGGGTTCAACATGTAAGAAGTAGAAAGTACAGGTATTTGTGTTCAACATGTAAGATGTAGAAAGTACAGGTATTTGGTTCAACATGTAGAAGTAGAAAGTACAGGTATTTGTGTTCAACATGTAAGAAGTAGAAAGTACAGGTATTTGTGTTCAAAATGTAAGAAGTAGAAAGTACAGGTATTGGGTTCAACATGTAAGAAGTAGAAAGTACAGGTATTTGGGTTCAACATGTAAGAAGTAGAAAGTACAGGTATTTGTGTTCAAAGTAAGAAGTAGAAAGTCAGGTATTGTGTTCAAAATGTAAGAAGTAGAAAGTACAGGTATTTGGGTTCAACATGTAAGAAGTAGAAAAGTACAGGTATTGTGTTCCACATGTAAGAAGTAGGAAAGTTACAGGTATTTGTGTTCAACATGTAAGAATGTAGAAAGTAACAGGTATTTGATGATTCAACATGTAAGAAGTAGAAGTACAGGTATTTGTGGTTCAACATGTAACGAAGTAGAAAGTACGAGGTTATTTGTGTTTTCAACCATTGCTTAAGAACCAGTAGAAAGTTACAGGTATTTGTGGTTTCAACATGTAAGAAGTAGAAAGGTACAGGGTATTTGTGTTCACACATGTAAGGAAGGTAGAAGTACAGGTATTTGTGTTCAACATGTAAGAAGTAGAAAGTACAGGTATTTGGGTTTTCCACATGTAAGAAGTAGAAAGTACAGGTATTGTGTTCAACAATGTAAGAAGAGAAGTACAGGTATTTGTGTTCAACAGTAAGTAAGGAGAAAGTACAGGTACTCTGTAGTTCAACATGTTAAGGAAAGAGTAGAGAAGTACAGGTATTTGTGATTCCAACATGTTAAGAAGTAGAAAAGTACAGGTATTGTGTTTCAACATGTTAAGACGTAGAAAGTACAGGTACTTGTGTTCAACATGTAAGACAGTATAGAAAGTACAGAGTATTTGGTTCAACATGTAAGAAGTAGAAGTACTACAGGTATTTGTGTTCAACTGTAAGAAGTAGAAAAGTACAGGTAATTGTGTTCAACATGTAAGAAGTAGAAAGTACAGGTATTTGTGTTCAACATGTAAGAAGTAGAAAGTACAGGTATTTGTGTTCAACATGTGAGAAGTAGAAAGTACAGGTATTTGGGTTCAACATGTAGGAAGTAGAAAGTACAGGTATTTGTGTTCAAATGTAAGAAGTAGAAAGTACAGGTGTTTGTGTTCAAACTGTAAGAAGTAGAAAGTACAGGTACTGTGTTCAACATGTAAGAAGTAGAAAGTACAGGTATTTGGGTTCAACATGTGAGAAGTAGAAAGTACAGGTATTTGGGTTCAACATGTAGGAAGTAGAAAGTACAGGTATTTGTGTTCAAAATGTAAGAAGTAGAAAGTTACAGGTATTTGCTGTTCAAAATGTAAGAAGTAGAAAGTACAGGTACTTGTGTTCAACATGTAAGAAGTAGGAAAGACAGGTTGTTTGTGTTCAAAATGTAAGAAGTAGAAAGTACAGGTACTTGTGTTCAACATGTAAGAAGTAGAAAGTACAGGTATTTGGGTTCAAATGTAAGAAGTAGAAAGTACAGTGTTGTGTTCAACATGTAAGAAGTAGAAAGTACATGGTATTTGTGTTCAACATGTAAAAAGTCAAAGTAAAAGTCGTCAGGAAAATAAGTAGGGAGAGTAAAGTACTGATACAGAAAAATGTGCTTAAGTACAGTAACAAAGTATTTGTACTCCACTACTACCTCCAATGTATACCCTTATACATGCTGTGACCCCTTGTTAAAGAAACTGTTCATCTAAAGTGGAGTACTATTGGATGCTAAAGTGCTGTAATGTGAGAAATACGTTTTTTGAAAGTCAGATGTATTGCTCAACTTCGATCTTTCCCCAGTTATCTGTGTGGTTTATTTGGGAGTTTCTCCTTGTCCGCATGCCGCAGGGTCTGAGGACAGAGGGGGTGTATCAGGTACTCATATTCTGAGACGAATGTGTGATTGGGTTTTATGAATACTCTTTGATCGATTGATTGAACTGATTCTAACTGAGTCCTTACTCCCCTCAGTGAACTCAGCGATGGTCCCTGAAGCCTCGCAGCCAGCAGAAGTCCAGGACCTCCGGAGATCCAAAATGGCGCGACACGCCTCCTTCAATGTCACACACACACCTGTGGGGGTGCAGTGGAGAGTGAACTCTGCCCCCTGTAGCCCCCGGCCAACACCTCCCAGGTAACAACAGTTGGGGAAACTACAATGATTATAGATATTAATGAAGTTTCAATTTCAGTTTTTTTTTTTATTACAGTAGAGTTCATATATTTGATTTATCGTCTTATAATTCATTTCTCTCCCTCTGAAGGTTTAGCGTACCAGCCTGTGGATTATTCCAGAAAGACTTCAAGCAACACTGCAGTGTGTCGCCTGCAGTTTGGAAAACAGCACTTGAGTGAGTACACACACACAACACACACACACACACACACACACACCACAAACACACACACACACACACACACACACACACAGGTAATGTGAAAATACTTGAGTAACAAGTACCTCCTCTCCATTGGCATTATATCCTTAGTTATTGTCTTGTAAATACTCTAGTGCACATGTGTCAAACTCAAGGCCCGGGGGCCAAATCAGGCCCTTGGTGGATTTAATTTCGGCCCGCATGATAATTTTTTATTACTATTAGATCTGGCCCGCCGGTATATTGACCCCAAACATTGATGAACTTGCACCCAAGATGAGATGCCAAGTATCTGGCTTGAACTATCATCACAGAGCAGCACACTGAGTTTAATGGATGGTTGCGACATCAGGGCATGTTTGTTTTTTCCTTTGAGGGAAAATAGTTTTTCTCTGAAGCTGTTTGTGGAAAAATGTAATCATAAGAAATGACTGCAACTGATTATTTAATGTTGTATTTATAGGCAATCATTTAAGCTTTGTTAGTTCCAGTTTTAATATGTGCAATAAGTTCATTTCAATAAGTTCTGCAATAAACATTGAACCAGTCCGGCCCTCGACTAGTACCCATTTTTTAATCTTAGCCCACTGTGTATTTGAGTTTGACCCCCCCTGCTCGAGTGTGTATTTGTCTCCACTTGTCCTGTAATTGCTTTATCAAAACAAAACAATACCAATTCAAATCTTTGGACTAATCACTTCTTGTCTCTGTCCCTGCAGAAACCGTCCATCATGTATCAGCAGTAGTCCGTCCTCTCCACCCCCCTCCCCTCACTCAGAGCAGTGTCTCCCCCCCTCCTCCCCCCCTCAGTGCCTGGCCTACCTGCCCAACCTCTCTCAGCCCTCTCTGGTGATGCTGTACCAACCGGAGACTGAGGAGAGGAGGAAGAGGAGGAGGGAGGAAGGAAGAGAGAGGGGGGCGATGATGAAGAGGGGAAAGATGGGGTTAGAAGAAAATGAACAGTCTTGCAGTGATGTAGCAGAATCAACGAACACTAAGACCCCCGACCGGACGTTTAACGAGAGTCTGGGGGTCATGCAGGCAGCTGTGAGCAGCCGTCACACTACCTCTACGTGCCCAACAACGCAGGTACATACACACGTAACACTTCTAATCCTGAGAGAGGGGTTTTTAGCCCCTGTAACATCGTAGATTAACGTGTTTTTAATAATCCTGAGAGAGGGGTTTTTAGCCCCTGTAACATCGTAGATTAACGTGTTTTTAATACTCTCCCCTCCTCTCCTCTCCAGGTCTGAACAGCCTGAACTTCCTGCTCTCTGGGGGTCACCCTCTCTCTGGGGGTCACCCTCTCTCTGGGGGTCTCTCTCTCTCTGGGGTCACCCTCTCTCTGGGGGTCTCTCTCTCTCTGGGGGTCACCCTCTCTCTGGGGGTCTCTCTCTCTCTGGGGGTCACCCTCTCTCTGGGGGTCACCCTCTCTCTGGGGGTCACCCTCTCTCTGGGGGTCACCCTCTCTCTGGGGGTCTCTCTCTCTCTGGGGGTCTCCCTCTCTCTGGGGGTCACCCTCTCTCTGGGGGTCACTCTCTACCCCCCACTGTTCCCACTCTGGCTCTCCCCTACGTCCTGGTTCCCTCGTCTCACTTCAGCCTCCCTGCTCACTTCCTGGTGGGGGGGGCGGCGTACGGCCTGGCGGGGTCAGAGGTCAGCAGGTCACTGACATCGCCCTCCACTCCTGAGCAGAGACAGAGTGTGAACATCAGCACAGCAGAACCACCGGTGAGACCTCTCTTCAGAATCACCAGAATACCTGTATTTGTCCCACAGAGGGGAAACCTTCATTTGTTCCAGCAGAAAGGCTTTTTGAGAAGTCCTTTTTATGTTTACTTTATTATCTGCCCCATTCGTTTGTTTGTTTGTTTGTTTGTTCACCATGTAAAGCGGCCTTGGGTCCCTTGAAAGGGGCTGTACAAATGTAATCTATTATTATTAGTATTATTATTAGAAAAGAACCAAAGAAAATATTAAAGATTTTAAAAAAAAAGGACAAATTACACAATTTACATGTACACATCCTGTGCCACTAATCAGTTATTGTCTCTGACACACACACACACACACACACACACACACACACACACACACACACACACACACACACACACACACACACATATCATGTATACATCACTTCAGGGGACATTACATTGACTTACATGCATTTCCTGGAGACTTATCCTAACCTTAACCAAGTCTTCACCCTAAAATTAATGATTCCCCTTATGGGGACCTCCATTATGTCCCCATAAGGGAGGCGAGTCCCCACACGTGACTGTGTAAACAGATTTAGGTCCCCACAAGTATAGTAATGCTAGACCACACACACACACACACACACACAATTTAAAATACTCGAGTAAGTAGTACCTCCATTGTTTACTCAGTTTGTTCTGGTCTCTATTAGTATTTTGTCATTTGTTATTGTACACATGGAGCTGCTGTGAAGCAAGCCACATTTCAGACTTGATCTGACCATTAAAGTATTATCGTATATCGTATCGTAATGTAACTAACAATCTGTCTCTACTTCCACAGACTCCTCTCACCCCGAAGGAAACCCCAACCTCTGCCTCCAAGGCGTTCTTCCAGACGCCGGGAACTCTGGGAAATGTAGTCAGCGCCGCGCCAGTGGCCAGAAAGAGAGGCTCAGCTCAGAGGAGGCTGGACGTCGGACATCCTCCAGCCAGTTAGGCAGACTAGATGTTTTAACACTCAGGTTGATCCTAAAAATGCTTTCAAACCATCTGTGTGTTGTAAAATGCAAGAATATTTACTGAACATTCACTATTTCCTAAAAAAACTCAAGTTATTTTAGCATTTTTGCTAATTTCTATCAAATGCTGGGTACTTCATTCTTCAATGAGTGAAGCATTAGTGCCACAATCACAGTGCCCTCCTGTGGTGGGAGTGTGCCACTGCTCTATTTACATTTATAATAACTTTTTGCATTTATTCCCCCCCCCCCCCCCCTTAGACTTGATCAGGCTACTTAATTCCCTGTATTATAAGCCCCAATTGATATTTATATTATCGCTAATATATGTGGATTACAGGGACTGTAACGGAGCATTTATATTAAGCACTATCTGACAGAACGTCGGATTAATTTGGAGATGATTGTCGTTCGTTTTGCCCCTTTTTTGTTTTGTTAAATTATCACGGTATAAATCTATATCGCAGACAATCCTATTTGGGATCATTTTAAAAAAAACATCTGTGAGGAGAAAATCACTACAGCCTTAAAGTGTTGGGACTTTTTGATGCATTAACGGTGTAACACCAAACCCTTTGTTAGTTATAAATGTCGACTGAAGGACGATGTGACGACGCTGCTCTCAGGTACTTGAATACTTTACTAGAGGTGAATTTTGGAGCGATATCAAAGTACTGTGAAAAATTGTTTGAATGTATCCAGGGAGAGCAGACATTTTGGGTTTAAAGCCTTGAAATCTGGATGCTTTTGAGACCAAATAATCCTCTGACCTGTGGATGTTTATTCATTCAAATGTAATTATTTTACATTGTACTCGCAGTGTCCTTCATACCTTTCCATGCAGAATGTTACATGCTGCTTCACCATGTATGAAATTATGACTTTTGCACTGCTACATTTAGTAGTTTGTCTCTTCATTTGAACAAAAGCTGCAACTGTATGAGCTCTTTTGAACCACTTTCACACACTCATTGAAAATGTATGATGTGACAAGTGTGTGTGCGTGTGCGTGTGTGTGTGTGCTTTCAATAAAGAAACTGTGACCATGTGCAGATTTAACCAAATGCTTTCATAATCCTGTTTTAAAAAGCCTCCCTGTTTAAGAGCAATTTCTACTTTTTAGGATTAATTATGCCATTCGGTTTCAATGGGAAAATTATGTTATAGATGTATTAATTACAGATGTCAACATTAGGCCTAATTAAGAAGCCACATTATTCAACGTGTGGTATCCCAACAAGCAATTTAAATAAAAAGGTACATAACATAATGCTATATTATTAGTATTATACCTTTAATAGAGTATACACCCCCCTAGTGGCTGTAAGGGTTGTTTGAAACTCCTCAAATATGTTCAATAACTAGCATTAAAGAATCTAAAAGTAACATTTTATATATAAAAAATGTTGTTAATTAAGGTCATAATTATTTTGTGATCACGAGAAACGATGTTTCATACATTAACTGGAATAGTAAATGTAGTTATCTTGGGAAAACATTTGTTATTAAAGATAATGAAGTAAATAACATTTTCAAGGTCACTTATTATGCAAAATCCACTTCTCATGTCTCTTCTACATCATCATGTGTCCCCTCTTCTTCATGTCTCTTCTACATCAACATGTGTCCCCTCTTCTTCATGTCTCTTCTACATCAACATGTGTCCCCTCTTCTTCATGTCTCTTCTACATCAACATGTGTCCCCTCTTCTTCATGTCTCTTCTTCATCAACACGTGTCCCCTCTTCTTCATGTCTCTTCTACATCAACATGTGTCCCCTCTTCTTCATGTCTCTTCTACATCAACATGTGTCCCCTCTTCTTCATGTCTCTTCTACATCAACAGTGTCCCTCTCTTCATGTCTCTTCTAAATCAAACATGGTCCCCTCTTCTTCATGTCTCTTCTACATCAACATGTGTCCCCTCTTCTTCATGTCTCTTCTACATCAACATGTGTCCCCTCTTCTTTCATGTCTCTTCTACATCAACATGCGTCCCCTCTTCTTCATGTCTCTTCTACATCAACATGCGTCCCCTCTTCTTCATGTCTCTTCTACATCAACATGCGTCCCCTCTTCTTCATGTCTCTTCTACATCAACATGCAGTCCCCCTCTTCTTCATGTCTCTTCTACATCAACATGTGTCCCCTCTTCTTCATGTCTCTTCTACATCAACATGTGTCCCCTCTTCTTCATGTCTCTTCTACATCAACATGTGTCCCCTCTTCTTCATGTCCTCTTCTACATCAACATGTGATCCCCTCTTCTTCATGTCTCTTCTACATCAACATGTGTCCCCCCCTCTTCTTCATGTCTCTTCTACATCACACATGTGTCCCCTCTTCTTCATGTCTCTTCTACATCAACATGTGTCCCCTCTTCTTCATGTCTCTTCTAC
Organism: Trematomus bernacchii; assembly: GCF_902827165.1. Classification (NCBI taxonomy): domain Eukaryota; kingdom Metazoa; phylum Chordata; class Actinopteri; order Perciformes; family Nototheniidae; genus Trematomus; species Trematomus bernacchii. Next base: position 578,156 of record NW_022987608.1, read on the forward strand.
ATCAACAGTGTCCCCTCTTCTTCATGTCTCTTCTACATCAACATGTGTCCCCTCTGTGTAAAGAGACTCAGAAAGTTTCAGGAACAAAGATTCTCTCTCTTTTTGTCCTGATCCATTTCTATAAAAACCTGTCTGAAAATGAGCTGATCAGATTTTGGCCACTTGATGATGTCATAACGATGTTTTGTCTTGTGTAACCATTAGCCAATCAGCAACCAAGGTAACCAGAACAGAAACACATTTCATTTTTATTTGTTCCGTTCATGGTATGCACAACTTAATGAATAACAAATATTTACAAAACATGTCTCTATAAACACACCATACCCGAAAAGGAGCACGGAGAAGAACATCATCTTATATTACCTGCCCCTTTCTCAAAAAAATATAAATAGATGGTCTGTCCTTCATATTTTCTTATTCACAGCCAATCGTAAAAGCATCGTAGGAAAATAAGAGAAAAACAAAAACGTACAAAAAAATACTTAGTTCCCACATGACAGTTAACGGAAAGAAACAAAACAAAACATGTACAAGGAAAAGTGCAACACCCTGATCCGAGTCCTACTGGGCTACTATTTAAAAACATGCGTGAAGGTCCTCCTTTAAACCTGATATTTCCGACAGCCCCTGAAGGCAGCAGTGTGTAGTTCACGCCCCCTGAAAGCAGGGGACAGTACAGTGTGAGGCTCAGTGTAGTCAGTCTGCAGCTGAGACACAGCTACTTACCTGCTCTCTACTCCTCTCTACAATAAGGTAGGTTTGATGTAATTGCCTGATGCTGTAGATTCAGCTTTACTGACCACCATTTTGAATTAACTTTACTGAATATGTTTCTTATTTGTTTTTAAATCTCACTCGCTTCTGCGCCATTACCTCAGCTGCAGGTGATGAGTTCATATGTGTACCTTTGATATTCCTTATTGTCTTAATAACGTTTTACATGTTGACGTTTTTGACATTTATAGCGGAGAAAAGTTTGTTTACCTGTGTGCTCATAGGTTTTTTATTAGCTGTTGTTACTGAAAAACACCGACAATCCAACTGTTAACTACCGAGGATGGAGAAGTACTCAGATCTTGTACTTGAGTAAAAGTAGAAGTACTCAGATCTTGTACTTGAGTAAAAGTAGAAGTAGTCAGATCTTGTGCTTGAGTAAAAGTAGAAGTACTCAGATCTTGTACTTGAGTAAAAGTAGAAGTACTCAGATCTTGTACTTGAGTAAAAGTATAAGTAGTCAGATCTTGTGCTTGAGTAAAAGTAGAAGTACTCAGATGTTGTACTTGAGTAAAAGTAGAAGTACTCAGATCTTGTACTTGAGTAAAAGTAGAAGTACTCAGATCTTGTACTTGAGTAAAAGTAGAAGTACTCAGATGTTGTACTTGAGTCAAAGTAGAAGTACCAGAGTGTAGGAATACTCTGTTACAGTAAAAGTCCTGCATTCAAAATGTTCCACAAGTAAAAGTAGAAAAGTATTCTCATCAAAATATAGTTAAAGTAGCGACAGTAAAAGTAGTCATTGTGCAGATTGGTCCATTTCAGAATAATATATATGATATGTTTTATAATGATTGATCATGAAAGTGTTCTCAAAGCTGGTAAAGGTGCAGCTAGTTTGAATGACTTTGTATACTGCAAGGGTGAATTCAAATTAAACCAAAAATAAATGCAATCTTTCACGAGTTTTCTTTCTATAAAATGGTCTTTTATTTAATAAATTGCATGTCAAAACATAGCTTTCTGATGTAAAAAAACGTAATAATAACAGATGCATTCAAAAGACAGAAATATACATATATATAACAAGGGGCTAGGACTATTTATGTACATTGTATTGTCCTACTATGCTAAACCAATGTGTTACCAGTGTTATCAACAGTAATATGCTTTGTGATTGTTGTGATTTTGCCAAGTTAACTGTGGAAACTCATGATGATTTATCCGTATTTATTTCCTGATTCAACCTCTCTGATTCTCTGGGACAGTAAACATACAGTTTGTCCAGTGTTCAGACTGTGATCAAAGGTTCAAGGCTACTGAATGAACCTTTTCCAACTCTGATCTAATCGTATCATTTAATAAATGAAAAGAAACACCCGAATCCTTATTGTTAGCCTAGTTATTACCACTGAACTCTTTAAAAAAAAAAAAGGCCCTTTCCTGCTTTTTGTGGATTTCCCATACACCTAAACATCGGCAGGAGAGGACTCTTTAAAGTACAGACACTACATACTGATATACACCTGAACATCAGCAGGAGAGGACTCTTTAAAGTAGAGACACTACATACTGATATACACCTGAACATCAGCAGGAGAGGACTCTTTAAAGTACAGACACTACATACTGATATACACCTGAAACATCAGCAGGAGAGGACTCTTTAAAGTAGAGACACTACATACTGATATACACCTGAACATCAGCAGGAGAGGACTCTTTAAAGTAGAGACACTACATACTGATATACACCTGAACATCAGCAGGAGAGGACTCTTTAAAGTAAGACACTACATACTGATATACCCACCAACATCAGCAGGAGAGGACTCTTTAAAGTAGAGACACTACATACTGATATACACCTGAACATCAGCAGGAGAGGACTCTTTAAAGTACAGACACTACATACTGATATACACCTGAACATCAGCAGGAGAGGACTCTTTAAAGTAGAGACACTACATACTGATATACACCTGAACATCAGCAGGAGAGGACTCTTTAAAGTAGAGACACTACATACTGATAAACACCTGAACATCAGCAGGAGAGGACTCTTTAAAGTAGAGACACTACATACTGATATACACCTGAACATCAGCAGGAGAGGACTCTTTAAAGTAGAGACACTACATACTGATATACACCTGAACATCAGCAGGAGAGAGGACTCTTTAAAGTAGAGACACTACATACTGATATACACCTGAACATCAGCAGGAGAGGACTCTTTAAAGTAGAGACACTACATACTGATATACACCTGAACATCAGCAGGAGAGGACTCTTTAAAGTAGAGACACTACATACTGATATACACCTGAACATCAGCAGGAGAGAACTCTTTAAAGTAGAGACACTACACACTGATATACACCTGAACATCAGCAGGAGAGGACTCTTTAAGTAGAGACACTACATACTGATATACACCTGAACATCGGCAGGAGAGGACTCTTTAAAGTAGAGACACTACATACTGATATACACCTGAACATCAGCAGGAGAGGACTCTTTAAAGTAGAGACACTACATACTGATATACACCTGAACATCAGCAGGAGAGGACTCTTTAAAGTAGAGACACTACATACTGATATACACCTGAACATCAGCAGGAGAGGACTCTTTAAAGTAGAGACACTACATACTGATATACACCTGAACATCAGCAGGAGAGGACTCTTTAAAGTACAGACACTACATACTGATATACACCTGAACATCAGCAGGAGAGGACTCTTTAAAGTAGAGACACTACATACTGATATACACCTGAACATCAGCAGGAGAGGACTCTTTAAAGTACAGACACTACATACTGATATACACCTGAACATCAGCAGGAGAGGACTCTTTAAAGTAGAGACACTACATACTGATATACACCTGAACATCAGCAGGAGAGGACTCTTTAAAGTAGAAAACTACATACTGATAAACACCTGAACATCAGCAGGAGAGGACTCTTTAAAGTAGAGACACTACATACTGATATACACCTGAACATCAGCAGGAGAGGACTCTTTAAAGTAGAGACACTACATACTGATATACACCTGAACATCAGCAGGAGAGGACTCTTTAAAGTACAGACCACTACATACTGATATACACCTGAACATCAGCAGGAGAGGACTCTTTAAAGTAGAGACACTACATACTGATATACACCTGAACATCAGCAGGAGAGGACTCTTTAAAGTAGAGACACTACATACTGATAAACACCTGAACATCAGCAGGAGAGGACTCTTTAAAGTAGAGACACTACATACTGATATACACCTGAACATCAGCAGGAGAGGACTCTTTAAAGTAGAGACACTACATACTGATATACACCTGAACATCAGCAGGAGAGGACTCTTTAAAGTAGAGACACTACATACTGATATACACCTGAACATCAGCAGGAGAGGACTCTTTAAAGTAGAGGACACTACATACTGATATACACCTGAACATCAGCAGGAGAGGACTCTTTAAAGTAGAGACACTACATACTGATATACACCTGAACATCAGCAGGAGAGGACTCTTTAAAGTAGAGACATACTGATATACACCTGAACATCAGCAGGAGAGGACTCTTTAACTTGACTGTGCTTTCTAACGTGTTGCTGTGTACTGTGTGGGAACTTTTTAAAGTTAATAACAGGGCTGAGCGTCAGTCTGTAATCCAGCTGGGAGGAGAACTCAAATTAAATTCATAGTGTCGACTGCTTTGTGGTTTCCTTTTCATTAGATGTACAGCGCCTTCAAATCGTCGTCTCCTGAGTGTGATGTCACAGCTTTGCGGTGACACAAAATGTTTAAAAGTGTCGCTCATCGACACATGGTTAAGAAGGCGACTGTAATTACTGATGTGCGAGTCATTCTGTGGGGGAACAGCAGCGTTTACTCACACGTATCCTCTGTTTGTGTTTGTGGCTCGGAGCCGACACATTCCTCTGGGTTTTACTGAGAAGACCCGCCTCTCTGCATTGTTCTTTTCTTATCAAACCAAGTGCAACATCAGAAATCTAACAGCACAGGTTCCCAGAGGCTGGGATTTAACAATAGGAACTGTGTGCGTCAAATATGACTCGCTGAAATCCAACTTGTGAAGAAATGTTTGATATTAGGAAAATAAAATGCTTTGTTGTGATAATGCTATTAATTGTACCGGTAAGTGTAGGCACCTCTGCCTTCATGCTGGTCAAATGAAACCAACTGCTTGTCGATTAAAGTAAATAAATTGGTAGATTTCAAAACTCTTTTCTCTAACAAATAGAGCATTGCAAAGAAAAAAGAATATCAAAAAGTAGTCAAGTTAAAGTTTTAAAGTGCAGTTTCCTGCTGATACGATACAGAAAATAACTTCCATTGTTGACTGTGAGCAAGACACTTCCAGTTAGATAATACATGTTGATTTTGTTAGAAACAAATGAAATATCAGTCAAAGTTATCACCAAATTGCGCAGCCCTCGTGATGGTGAATGAAAGATATATTGTGCAGAACTTTTCTCAAACAAAATCTAAAGTTGATTTATGAGTTTCATCCGATCTTATCGAGGCACGATGTTACTGCGTGAGAACGAACAAAATAGGTCTTGCAGAAAAACACTAAAACCCGATTTCATGGTCGTGTTTCCTTTATGAATAAAAGCCTGAACCGTTTCCAAAGCTCAAGTAATCTCTCTCTCTCTCTCTCTCTCTCTCTCTCTCTCTCTCTCTCTCTCTCTCTCTCTCTCTCTCTCTCTCTCTCTCAAAGAAGCATCAAAATACAAAATAATTAACATTAACATACATTTCAAATGTTTACATGTTATTGCTTGTGTGTGTGTGTGGTGGTGTGTGTGGTGGTGTGTGTGTGTGTGTGTGGGTGTGTGTGTGTGCTGGGTGATGTGTGTGTGTGTGGTGTGTGTGTGTGTGTGTGTGTGTGTGTGTGTGTGTGTGTGTGTGTGTGTGTGTGTGTGTGTGTGTGTGTGTGTGTGTGTGTGTGTGTGTGTGTGTGTGTGTGTGTGTGCTGTGTGTGTGTGTGTGTGTGTGTGTGTGTGTGTGTGTACTTGCAACATCTAAATACATACATATAAACAAACTGCTAAACATGTGAACTTGTGTTTTTTTTTTTACACAAGGAACACAAATTCATTTAATTCAAAAATACAAAATAAAATATGATATAAATATATAAGATGTGAGACCTGGTGCTCCCTCATACTGTGGCAGGCAGAGACAAACTGTCCTATAAGAATGCAGATTTCTTTATATTCCCCGAGTTGTATTTTTACATTTTCATTTGCTTTTTAAAAAATTGAGGATTTTCTCTCTTTCTCTTTTTTCAGAAACACCAACATGCCTAACTGGGGCGGAGGAAACAAGTGGTCGGCGTTGCGGGGTGGGCGGTTGTATCACGCTGAGAGGTGCAGTGTGACGGAAAGAGCTTCCACAAGTCTGCTTCCTCTGCAGTGAGTAAAGCTTCACCTCCTCCTTAATATCTGTGTTCGTTCGTTTTCAGTATCTTGTGAAAGGAGCACAGCTGTTTATCCTGAGGGAAATCACATCAGGTTCTCCCTCGTTACTGGGGGTCTTCAGTATGTTGTGAAGGATTCAAAACTATTCTTATATTGAACTCCTCTAGGCCACTGGCATGAAAGTGGAGTAAAGTGTGTGATTAGGAGAGTTTAATATTAAGAGCAGGGGGGTCAAACTCAAATACACAGTGGCCAACATTAAAAAATGGGTACTAGTCGAGGGCCGGACTGGTTCAATGTTTATTGCAAAAACTTATTGAAATGAACTTATTGCACATATTAAACCTGGAACTAACAAAGCTTAAATTATTACCGTATAAAAAACAACATTAAACATTAAATAATCAGTTGCATTTCATTTCTTATGGCTCTATCTGCAGCTTAATTTCTTATGATTACATTTCTCCACAGGCCAACAACAGCTTCAAAAAAAACTATTTCCCTCAAAGAAAAACCAAACATGCCCTGTTGTTTCAAGAACAAGTGCAGAAGGAAACATCCATGTAAACTCAGTGTGCTGCTCTGTGATGCTAGTTCAAGCCAGATACTTGGCATCTCATCTTGGGTGCAAGTTCATCAATGTTTGGGGTCAGGCTCTGGAGCAGAGGAGACCCTCAGGATGGAGTGAAGGTGTGCGTGCAATATACCGGCGGGGCCAGATCTAATAGTAATTAGAAATTATCCTGCGGGCCGAAATTAAATCCACCAAGGGCCTGATTTGGGCCCCCGGGCCTTGAGTTTGACACATGTTGCATTAGAGGTTATATCGACTGACTGCAATAAAGTAAACACACAAATGGCAATTGTAAGACAAACAGGATGCTAAACTTGCACAAATAAACACCAAATCCAACATCTGAATATTCTTAAGAATCTAAAGCTCTTTTTAAAAGCGTTTAATTTGCATTATGCAATTATATGAACACTAAATCAGTGGCATTACAGTCCTAAAATGTCCTGTATGGAAATGATTTCTGGGACAATGCATCATCTAACAAAAGGAGTTATCATATGTTTAAAATAGAAAACTGAAAGTGAGCATTATGTTTCTGTCCCTTTCTTATTCTGTAATTGTATATTTTGTACTTTTAATGCTCAATAAAATATATATTTAAAAAAAGAGTTATCATGACAGGACTGGACGTACTGAGACAAACACAAATCTGGATAAACTGTAATCTTTAAACCCAAAACTGTATGCCTTTTCCCACTATTTTAATATTTGTTCCTACACTTGACATTTTAAAGGTCACCTATCATGCTATTTTTAGGCAATAGCATAGGTCTCAGATATATACAAATGTATAAAAAACATGTCTATGAAGTGTTTTGCTCAAAATAACCAAACAGATCACCCATTCTAGCCATGCCTCATATCCCTCTATTTCACTTCCTGTTTCAAAAGTGCTGATTTTGGGGTATAAAGCTTTAAAAAAAAATAAAATTGATAAATAAAAAAAGGAGGGGTCTGAGCTCATGCGGGACCCGGCAGCTACTGTCTAAACTAAATACTGCCGTGATGAAACGCCATATCATGGATTATCAAGGATTGTTTCTGAAACAGTATGGAGCTCAAAGGCTTTCTTCTCTCTTGCCGGGTTATACACAAGGCGAGTTCCTTTTTATTTCCTGCTTCTTCACACACATGCTCTCCAGTACAGGTTAGCTCTGAGTGTTAGCGATGCTAATGTAAACACCGACCATATTACGTCCAAAAACAGTCGGGCATTGTTTCTGATAGCAACTTTCTGATAGGGCCGTGGGTCCACATATTCAGATATTACGTCATATCGGACGCAAATCTGGATCAGCTCCGTTGTTCCCAACCCGGCCGTTTTTAGAGATTTGGGTACGGAGGAAAAGAGAGAGGGTTTTATTCTCTGACGCTGCGGTGAGTTCCCTGACAACACCGGGGACACATCTTGATGAATAGAAGACATCAAAAAGTGCATTTTGCATGATAGGTCCCCTTAAAGATGTTCCGTTGTTGTTTCAACATGCACTTTGTCAGCAGCAAACACACCTATAATGAAAAGATATGATAGAAAATGAGAGCTTCACTTTGTTTAAGACGCCGTTTCTCTGACCTTTCCCTCCGTGTTTCCTCAGTGGTCTGCAGGAGGGTTTGGGACAGCACAACGCTGGCTATCCACGACGCGGAGATCTACTGTAAGCGTAGCTACGGGAAGAAAGTACGGCCCCAAAGGATACGGATACGGTCAGGGGGCCGGGACCCTCAGCATGGACCGAGGGGAGCGGCTGGGCATCAAACTAGCAAGAGTAAGATCTGCTGCTGAGGTCATTTCAGGGAAAATGGAGCTGCTAAAAATACGCTCTGTGGTCAGAAATCCACTTGTTTTTAAATGACATATGAAGGTTTTTGAGCTATATGACGCTGTATGCAGTGAGGTATCATTCACACACTCCATCATCAGCCCATAATCCAGAGATTTAATCCAAACAAAAGTGTCCCTTATTGATCATCCAAGGTCTGTTTCCATACCATTAAAGGTCCCCCTATTTTGCAAAAATCCACTTGTTCATGTCTCTTCTACCTCAACATGTGTCCCCTCTTCTTCATGTCTCTTCTTCATCAACATGTGTCCCCTCTTCTTCATGTCTCTCTACATCAACATGTGTCCCCTTTCTTCATGTCTCTTCTACATCAACATGTGTCCCCTCTTCTTCATGTCTCTTCTACATCAACATGTGTCCCCTCTTCTTCATGTCTCTTCTTCATCAACATGTGTCCCCTCTTCTTCATGTCTCTTCTACATCAACATGTGTCCCCTCTTCTTCATGTCTCTTCTTCATCAACATGTGTCCCCTCTTCTTCATGTCTCTTCTTCATCAACATGTGTCCCCTCTTCTTCATGTCTCTTCTACATCAACATGTGTCCCCTCTTCTTCATGTCTCTTCTTCATCAACATGTGTCCCCTCTTCTCCATGTCTCTTCTACATCAACATGTGTCCCCTCTTCTTCATGTCTATTCTACATCAACATGTGTCCCCTCTTCGTCATGTCTCTTCTTCATCAACATGTGTCCTCTTCTCCATGTCTCTTCTACATCAACATGTGTCCCCTCTTCTTCATGTCTCTCTTACATCAACATGTGTCCCTCTTCTTCATGTCTCTTCTACATCAACATGTGTCCCCTCTTCTTCATGTCTCTTCTTCATCAACATGTGTCCCCTCTTCTTCATGTCTCTTCTACATCAACATGTGTCCCCTCTTCTTCATGTCTCTTCTACATCAACATGTGTCCCCTCTTCTTCATGTCTCTTCTACATACATGTGTCCCCTCTTCTTCATGTCTCTTCTACATCACATGTGTCCCCTCTTCTTCATGTCTCTTCTACATCAACATGTGTCCCCTCTTCTTCATGTCTCTTCTTCATCAACATGTGTCCCCTCTTCTTCATGTCTCTTCTACATCAACATGTGTCCCCTCTTCTTCATGTCTCTTCTACATCAACATGTGTCCCCTCTTCTTCATGTCTCTTCTACATCAACATGTGTCCCCTCTTCTCATGTCTCTTCTACATCAACATGTGTCCCCTCTTCTTCATGTCTCTTCTACATCAACATGTGTCCCCTCTTCTTCATGTCTCTTCTTCATCAACATGTGTCCCCTCTTCTTCATGTCTCTTCTACATCAACATGTGTCCCCTCTTCTACATCAACATGTGTCCCCTCTTCTTCATGTCTCTTCTACATCAACATGTGTCCCCTCTTCTTCATGTCTCTTCTACATCAACATGTGTCCCCTCTTCTTCATGTCTCTTCTTCATCAACATGTGTCCCCTCTTCTCATGTCTCTTCTACATCAACATGTGTCCCCTCTTCTTCATGTCTCTTCTACATCAACATGTGTCCCCTCTTCGTCATGTCTCTTCTCATCAACATGTGTGTCCCTTTCCATGTCTCTTCTACATCAACATGTGTCCCCTCTTCTTCATGTCTCTTCTCATCAACATGTGTCCCCTCTTCTTCATGTCTCTTCTACATCAACATGTGTCCCCTCTTCTTCATGTCTCTTCTTCATCAACATGTGTCCCCTCTTCTGTCATGTCTCTTCTACATCAACATGTGTCCCCTCTTCTTCATGTCTCTTCTACATCAACATGTGTCCCCTCTTCTTCATGTCTCTTCTACATCAACATGTGTCCCCTCTTCTCATGTCTCTTCTACATCAACATGTGTCCCCTCTTCTTCATGTCTCTTCTACATCACATGTGTCCCCTCTTTTCATGTCTCTTCTACATCACATGTGCCCCTCTTCTTCATGTCTCTTCTACATCAACATGTGTCCCCTCTTCTTCATGTCTCTTCATCAACATGTGTCCCCTCTTCTTCATGTCTCTTCTACATCAACATGTGTCCCCTCTTCTTCATGTCTCTTCTACATCAACATGTGTCCCCTCTTCTTCATGTCTCTTCTACATCAACATGTGTCCCCTCTTCCATGTCTCTTCTACATCAACATGTGTCCCCTCTTCTTCATGTCTCTTCTACATCAACATGTGTCCCCTCTTCTTCATGTCTCTTCTTCATCAACATGTGTCCCCTCTTCTTCATGTCTCTTCTACATCAACATGTGTCCCCTCTTCTACATCAACATGTGTCCCCTCTTCTTCATGTCTCTTCTACATCAACATGTGTCCCCTCTTCTTCATGTCTCTTCTACATCAACATGTGTCCCCTCTTCTTCATGTCTCTTCTACATCAACATGTGTCCCCTCTTCTTCATGTCTCTTCTACATCAACATGTGTCCCCTCTTCTTCATGTCTCTTCTACATCAACATGTGTCCCCTCTTCTTCATGTCTCTTCTACATCAACATGTGTCCCCTCTTCTTCATGTCTCTTCTACATCAACATGTGTCCCCTTTCTTCATGTCTCTTCTACATCAACATGTGTCCCCTCTTCTTCATGTCTCTTCTACATCAACATGTGTCCCCTCTTCTTCATGTCTCTTCTACATCAACATGTGTCCCCTCTTCTCATGTCTCTTCTACATCAACATGTGTCCCCTCTTCTTCATGTCTCTTCTACATCAACATGTGTCCCCTCTTCTTCATGTCTCTTCTACATCAACATGTGTCCCCTCTTCTTCATGTCTCTTCTACATCAACATGTGTCCCCTCTTCTTCATGTCTCTTCTACATCAACATGTGTCCCCTCTTCTTCATGTCTCTTCTACATCAACATGTGTCCCCTCTTCCTTCATGTCTCTTCTACATCACATGTGTCCCCTCTTCTCATGTCTCTTCTACATCAACATGTGTCCCCTCTGTGTAGAAGAGACTCGAAAGTTTCAGGAACAAAGATTCTCTCTCTTTTTGTCCTGATCCATTTATATAAAACCTGTCTGAAAATGAGCTGATCAGATTGTGGCCACTTTATGATGTCATAAATGATTTTTTGGCTTGTGTAACCATTAGCCAATCACCAACCAAGGGTAATGCTATGCTGCAATGATCTGTTGGTGTTTGGAGCCAAACAGAGACATTTTTGTATATATCTGGAGACCTATAATATATTGATGAAAAACAGTAAATAGGGGACCTTTAAGTGTGGCACAGTCAGAGGACAGTGGATTAAACACCAGTGTGTCGTTTCCCTAGCCGTGATCCTGTCACTTAAAGCTTTCAAGACTTGGATAGTACAGTAACCCTTAGGCTATGACCATCATGAAACAGAAATATTGAGTATAGTGGGACTTACTGTTTCCATCATTGGGGGTTTCAGGAATAACCAACCTCCCACAGAAGGAAGGAGCTAAAAGTGGGAAAGGAAAAGCGTGAGCATTTCAAAAAGAGACCTTAAGAAACGGGTCATTTTTCTCATTGAAACAAACAAAGAAATTGAGAAAAATGACGATGCATCCCTGTCTGTCTCGTACTGCCTGAACCACACATCTTATATAATGACATATTGTCTTCTGTTTTATTAAACCCTGCTCTGCTGCTGGTATTGATCTAACAGGCTGGGCTACTCCCACCTGTAGAGTGGAATACGCTCACACACACACACGATGCTCACACACACACACATCTCGCTGTATGAGTCCTCAGCTGAACAGTGTTATGAAAGAGTTTCATTATGTAAGCAGCTCTCTGGGCACAAAGGGCCTCTTTCAGGGGCCCCTGGTCACCGCCTCTGATAAACAACACTGACCTGTTCACTTCCCACCAACACAAGAGCCTTGTTTGCTAGGTTTCTGTTTAAGAAATACACAACTAAAGTATTACCAGTGCAGAAATGTTTGGGTGAATGAGTTTTTCAGAAGATCAAGGTTGAAGCACAGAAAGAGGTTCACTTTTATTGTGAAAATGGAAGTTCAAGGTTCACATGATCTAATCTAAAGTGCAATATAAACGCTTTTGCTGTCTGTTTTAAACGACAGCTAATAAGACATATATTTTTAGATTAGCGCTTTTTATTAGCGACACCCTCCTTTTAAATGGTCTCTCAGTCTTACGGCCCGTCCACACGGCGGCGTGCGTTGAAGCCTTCAACGCTTCTGCCCATTCACTTAAATGGGGTGACGTCACACTTTGCCGAACATGCATTGTGGGAGCGTCGCCTCGCGTTGCTGTTCAATGTTCAACTTTTGAAGCTTCGACGGAAGCGTCAAGCCAATCAAATCATATGCCAGTACAAGCTCTAGCCAATCAAACCGTGTGCTTGTGTGTCCGGCAGAGTTCCCGTTAGAAGAGTTTTTTGCCGGTCAACATGTCCGTTAAAGTTTACCGGGTGAGGCCACAAGTATAGCGCAGCATTATGCATTTGTTTACATGCCCACCGGAACCCCGAGGCATTACCAACAGATCAACGCACAATCAACCCATACAGGACATCTCTTTCTCCCGTGTTAGACATTAGAATTGACTATTCTTGTCTGTCACATAAGTGGCGCAACTGATGTGGTATTGCGCTAAGGGGAAATTATTTTGACCGGACATTTTGACCAGAGAGATTTAGATTTGCCGGTCTTCAGCATATTTGCCGGTCATAGTCCGGTAATTACCGGCTAACGGGAACTCTGGTGTCCGGGGCGGGAGGTTCATGTGATTGGTTGTTGGTCGAGCTTCAGACACGCCACCGGCAAGCTTCAACACACGCCGCCGTGTGGACGCTGCGTTAGTACTTTTATATGTTTTATTATTTTATAGGTCTTAAAGGGTTATATCTTATGTTAGTTATTCAACAGTTTTAATAGCAACATTCCCTTTTTTAACGTTTTCTTTAATATTTTTAATTGTTTCACCCTTATTACATTATGACATTTTTATTACTATTATCTTTTATATTTACTTATTTATGGGTTTATATTGTTGGGCAATCAATTCAGTTGTCTGAGAGGAATCATTATTTATTTTATTGTATTTTAAGTGTTTATATCATACCTTTGACCTCCTTGTGTCTCCTGATCAAATGTTATATTTAGCTGCATGTACCTTTTAAAGTTCTTTAAAATGATAGTAAACAAGAGCAATTTCTTGTTGTGTATTTTTACTTGTGATGTGTCATGTTGTAAAGCACTTTGAGCTTGCATGTGTTTTATGAAAAGTGCTATATAAATAGAGCTTTATTATTATTATTATTGTTTTCCGGCAGGACACACATTCACAACAACACCCACCACCAACCCAAACCCGTCCAAATTCGGCCCAGAGTTTTGGAGGTTCGGAGAAATGTGGCCGATGTGGAGACTCTGTGTTCGCAGCGGAGAAGATCATGGGGGGCGGGAAAGGGAGGGATTCTGACGATGTTTGTGACATTTCTTTAAAGGTCACCTATCATCTATTTGTGAGGGCAATAGCATAGGTCTCAGATATATAAAAATATATAAAAAAACATGTCTATGAAGTGTTTTGCTCAAAATACCAAACAGATCACCCATTCTCAATAAAGCTAGCATGCCTCATATCCCTCTATTTCACTTCCTGTGTCAAAAGTGCTGATTTGGGGTATAAAATACAAATTAAAAAAATTGATTAAATAAAAAAGTAGGGGTCTGAGCTCATGGGGGACCCAGCAGCTACTGTCTAAAAGACTTAATACTATTACTGCCGTGATGAAGACGCCATATCATGGATTATCAAGGATTCTTTCTGAACAGTATGGAGCTCAAAGGCTTTCTCTCCTTGCCGGTTATACCACAAGGTGAGTTCCTTTTTATTTCCTTCTTCTTCACACACATGCTCTCCAGTACAGGTTAGCTCTGAGTGTTAGCGATGCTAATGTAAACACCGACCCATATTACGTCCAAAACAGTCGGGCATTGTTCTGATAGGCAACGTTCTGATAGGGGCACCGGGGGTCCACATTCAGATATGAACGTCATAATCGGCACGCAAACATCTGGGGAAAAATCAGCTCCGTTGTTCCCCTCCCTGCCCCGTTTTTAGAGATTTGGGGTAACGGAGGAAAAGAAGAGAGGGTTTTTATATATTTCTGACGCTGCGTGAGTTTCCCTAGACACACACGCGGGGATCACATGTTGATGTAGAGAAGAACAATCAAAAACTGCAATTTTGGCATGATAGGAAGTCGCCCTTTAAAAAAAGTATAAGTAAAGACTTGAGAGGTGTGTCAGTAGATGTTATCTGTGGAGGAAGTCTTACACAACAAAATCGGTCACAGGGGAGCACAAATATTTCCTGTTCGTTAAGTGTGTTCCTCTGTAGCTGAAGGCATGTAATACAATCATACATTAGCGTGTATTACTGCAGCTGGTAATGCATTCTAAACCTGTGATGTGTTTAAGGAGGACATTCAAAATGGTTAAAGAACGAATCACATATGCCGGGAGAAAACAATCAGCTGTTATCATCTGTAAAATAACTTCAAACACAACATCTTTTCCTGTCTGTAAATGAATGTATATTTAGCGTAAAAGCATGACTTAAAAAGCTGTAACATTAAGTCCTCTTTCTCCTCGTAGCCATGGCATAAGAACTGTTTCCGCTGTGCAAAATGTGGCAAAAGCCTGGAGTCGACCACTCAGACGGAGAAAAGACGGAGGAGATCTACTGCAAAGGTGAGATACTGAGAGAGAGGGCAAAAAGTACACACATCCCTTTACTCAAGTAGAAGTACAGATACTCATGTTTTAAAATACTCTGGTGAAAGTAGAAGTACTGACTAAATTCTTTACTCAAGTAAAAGTAAGAGGCTTTGAAATGTACTTCAGTAAAAAGTACCCATAACTAGCAGCTGTTTTAAAGAGTACCTGACCTCCCTTTATATAATAGAACAATAATGTCATTGTTAGCTAATGAATGTTTACATGCTGAAACAAACGGCAACATGACAACGTTTTCATTGGTCCCTCTTCTTTAGAGAAGACCAGGAAATGATGGATACACGGATCGTGTTCAAATCAATAGGCACCGCAATGACTCTAAATAATAATGATCACGCCACCAAACACACATTCAACTAAAGGAACCAGCCTGTTTGGAAAAATGTGAGAAGTAGAAAGTACAGGTATTTGTGTTCAACAATGAAGAAGTAGAAAGTACAGGTATTTGGGTTCAACATGTAAGAAGTAGAAAGTACAGGTATTTGTGTTCAACATGTAAGAAGTAGAAAGTACAGGTATTGTGTTCACATGTAAGAAGTAGAAAGTACAGGTATTTGTGTCAACATGTAAGAAGTAGAAAGTACAGGTATTTGTGTTCAACATGTAAGAAGTAGAAAGTACAGGTATTTGGGTTCAACATGTAAGAAGTAGAAAGTACAGGTATTTGTAGTTTTCAACATGTAAGAAGTAGAAAGTACAGGTATTTGTGTTCAACAGTAAGAAGTAGAAAGTAAAGGTATTTTTGTTCAAATGTAAGACACAGTAGAAAGTACAGGTATTTGTGTTCAAAATGTAAGAAGTAGAAAGTACAGGTATTTGTGTTCAACATGTTAAGAAGTAGAAAGTACAGGTATTTGTGTTCAACATGTAAGAAGTCAAAGTAAAAAGTATTCAGAAAAATTAGAAGTAGTGGAGTAAGTACTGATACCAGAAACATGTACTTAAGTACAGTAACGAAGTATTTTGTTCTCCACTACTTCACTCCTCTGGATACTGATACACATGCAGAGATACAGGTGTGTTATTATGGCGTGTAGAGATAGAGGAAGAGTTCTCTGCCTCACACAGAGCTGCTTCCTGTCCTCCTCCCTCCTCTTCCTCCGCTTTAACAGAACCAGACGTCAGCAGATGTTTTGCTGCATGTCATAAAGAACCTTGGACTGATGAGGAGGAATGTTTCTGTGAGTCAGAGGGTTCGTAACATCCTGACTCTAAACAGCAGCTGCATGTGTTGGGATGTGACCTTTGCAAAAGAAAAAGAAACTAAAGGTCTTTAACAAAGACCTAAACCAGGCTTGGGAGTAACAGATTACATGTAACAGGTAACTGTGTTCCCTTACAGTTACTATAACTCAGATTACTACGACTTTACAAATGTGTGAATCAGAAGAGGCCTGAAACAACCCTTAAAGGAGAGGTATCATGGCCATTTCTACTGATCATAGTTCCATTGTTGAGGTCTATAGAATAGATTTATATTGTTCAATGTTCCAAACTCACATTGTTTCTCTCATACAGCATCTCTGTATAGTATGTGTATTCACTCTCTGTCCTAAACGGCTTGTTGGAGCTCCTGCCCCCCCCCTCCCTGTGAGCCCAGTGTACTCTGATTGGTCGGGACGTTGCGAGGCTCGTTGCTGCTGCGAGGAGCGGACAGGTTTCCGGGTCGGCGATACCGCGAGAACAAGCGAGAAACTCATCCTGAGCACACACAAACACTCACAGCCGAAGTAAAAACAATAAGTGTGGCTTGATATTGAGTAAGAAAAGGTTTTATAACGCTGTGAGAATGGGTCTGCGGAGAGCATTTCTCGCGACCCCAACTCGTCATTACCCAGCGTTCAGGGGGCTCTATGCAAGTCAATGGGGACTCCCTGTTAGTTAGCCAAGGGATCCAGAGGCCTGTACTACGAAGCCGGATTTTCCTAACCTGGATATGTTGAGTTAGCCGGTTGGCCCAATCCAAAACATACGCGCTCTCGCTAAACTGTACTACGACGCTGGTTATGAAGTGGATCGCTCAAGCCAGCCGTGTCCTATCTAGTTAGGTGCGCGTTCACATGAAAGGGGTGGTATTTGAGCATTCGACCAATCTCAAACACGGACAAGCGTACTGACAGCGCAGCGTCATACTTCCTGAATGAAAAGTGACTTTATATTAGTCAAATATGAGAAGTTAAACTTTAAACATCCATGACTTAAACACTTTATTCCAGGATAAAAGCCACATAGCTGCACCTGCAAGGTGAATACAGCTGGTAAAGAAAAAGTGTTGAAATGCGTACATTAACAGGTTTATGAAATCACTGCCCCAAGACACGAGTGGATCTGACTTTAATTACATTTGACTCGAGTGTTTCGTCAACTTAATGTGTTGCTTAAAATAATAATTCTGCATACAGTATGTGACACTGTGAGTGTTGGCACGGCCAGATACGGCTCAGCTGACTCAGATAAGGAAATATATGATACATTATGATGTGATATGATATGAATGATAATGGGACACATCTACGTCTGCACTCACAGTGCCGCGGACTGTACTTAATGTTACTCTGATCCGGTTACTTATGTTGTGGCAGATATTTAAGTAAGCTTTCTTAACGCTAATGTTATAATAGTCAGATTGCTCTGAAGATGGGAGGGGATATTCTATTCATTTTCACGTTCACACAGTCAGTTGATTTTTGCCGGCTGTCTTTCCTGCAACGGCAGTTTTTTCTGTATTTCCTCTATCCTGTAATATGACTTGATCGCTTTAAAACTCCGCACACACGGAGCTCTGATTGGTCAGCAGGCGGTGCTTCACTGAGTTGATCTCTTAGCCTGCCACCTAACCTGCTCCGGAGGAGGTTAGCCGCTCAGCATAAGTTACACATGGAGATCTAGCCCCGCTAAAAAGAGAACCAGCGTCTTAGGACCGGAAAGCCCGAGTTTTCCCTGAAGTCAGCCGGCTAAGAGAAAATCCGGATTCGTAGTACAGGCGTCCTCAGATGTGTGAGGTGGTCCAAGGATGGTCCATTTGGGCCAATCCGGTCATTTGTTGTTGATTTGGTGTTCACACGTCACAGAACCCAAGAAGTAAACAATGGAAAAAGAGAAATGTCCAACGAGGCGTTCTGGTGGCAGCACAGACCAGGTCTTTTCTGTGTTAGAGTTTACTCGCTACAGGGTGTACTTTGAGGGTTTGTGACTCTGCAGACCGTTTACATGCAGAAAACCTTCATAACACACAAGGGGACGGGTCATAACCAGAAAAGCATGACATGGGACCTTTAAACTATAAACACACCTGAAACATGTGCTGAACTTATATTGTACTTCTTTAATATAAATGTAAACATATGACAGTAATTAATGTGTTGATAAGCCCAAAGTTCAGTCAATTAAGCTGCCAACATTTTGTCACAAAATCAAAGAAAGCCTATTAATGGAAAGCTGGTCCTTTCTTAATGCAAGAAAAATAACCTTCATTTGATTTATTTTGCTAACTTAATTTATGAGGAAATGTGTACCTCAACTCTAGCGAGGGGCCCAGCCCTTCGTATAACTTTCTGTATGTGACCCTCAAGGAAAGATGTTTTGGACATCCCTGGTGTGTAGGCTACTGCCGGCAAGTCTTCCTACAAATACACACATTTTGAACGTTTAACTAGTTGTAAGGAAACCGTTTTGGAACAATACAGTCTGCAGCTTGATAATGTGTCTTTCTATCCTCTGAAACAACCCTTGCAGCACTGTGCAGTGTGTGAGCTGAAAGCTGTGTGTTCAACTAAATTAGAGCATTTTCTGTCAGCTCAGATTTGATTTTTGCTTTTTTAAATGCCGTACGTGCTCATGTGTTTCAATGTTGGTGTATTGGCTAGTCTTCCTTAAATACACACACTTTGAATGTGTTACTAGTTGTGAATGTAAGGAAACAAAGTGCAGCTTGTCATTGTTTTATTTACATCCTCCGTTTCCTCTGCAGCTTGTTACGCTAGAACTTCGGACCTAAAGGCTTCGGTTACGGTCAGGGAGCCGGAGCTCTGGTCCAACGCTCAGTGAAGAGAGATCCTGATGTTTTCATCCACCGTGAACAAAAAACAGCTTTCTTTTCATCCATCATTAACAGTTTTTTTTCGTCCATAAACAGCTTTTTTTTTCGTCCATCATGAACAAAAAAAAACTGCTTTTTTCGTCCATGTACAAAAACGAGCGTTTTTTTCCGTCCATCATGAACAAAAAACAGCATTATTTCCCTTGTGTTTCCTCTCTTAGGTGCTCATGACACGAATAAAAACATTACCAAACTCCACATTTGACTGTATTTTATTATTAAAGCCATTAAAACTGAACCATGCCCATATGTTTACATCTGAAGCGGAGTTACAGTGATGTCTGAAGGTGGGCAGAGAGGCACTGGAGATGATTATGTGCTTAACCTTTTTTTTCCTACTTGATTTGTATTATCCCCACATGATAGGAGTGAGAGGGGGGGGGGGGGACGAACAGAGTTTTCAGGCTGCTGGAAGAACTAGTGAGGACTGAGTTTGTGTCCTGGATGAGAGTGCTGAACTCTGCCCGGAAACAAACAAAACAAGCCCGCGTTTTCCTCCCGTCACTAAAGAGGCATCACAAACAACCCATGTGGTCCGTTACTGATTCTGATATGAAACCATGACCCTTGAAACTTTAAAGCACACATAAACCAGCTCAGAAATGACATCAGTGTTTGGTTAGCCAGAGTGAAATGATGAATAATCCTCCGTCTGATGATGCAAACATGAGGCCCAATAATGTCCGGAGGCCTTAATGTAATATAACCTCCCTTTATACTTAAAAACTATTGCATGAAACACAGCTTTTTAGAAAACCAACACAAAAAGGAATCGGCGTTTGCCTTAGTTCTCTAGTGTCTTTGCTTTACAATTTGTACATCCAGTGGTGTAACAAACCCAGCGATATATAACGTAGGGATTTTAAAATAAAAAACCCCCTTCAAGGATGACTACACAAGCATGGGACATTCAAATATATCACACACTTGTACACGAGGGCTGGAAGAAAACAAATCCCACTAAGAAACACACTGGATTTGAGATTTTTAAAAAGAAAACAAGACGTAAAATGAACGGTATGCAGAAAAGTACTTGCAAATACTTAACATTCACTTATAACAGACACGTGGCTCGCCGGGCTGTCACCATGGCGATGATTATGGGCTGGGGTGTCGAACATGCAGTGATTTTCGGGCAGAGGGGAGGGGGGTAAAATGCCTATAGACAGCAGTGTGGGACGTCACTAAAAGCCAGACAGTCACTTCTTCTTCTCTCAGTTTGGTTTGAAGAAATCCCCTTTTTACCAGCTCATAGAGTCCTGTTGTGAACACGGACACGCTGAGTATACCAACGTTTAATGATAGAAATGTAGAGTACGGGTCAACAGGACATAGAAACTGCAGGATGCTAACTAGCATATGTTGGGCAATTTGCCTAATTAGCACAAGTGGCGTCAATTAGCATATGCTGACAATAGTTCAAAATGACTTCGCTGATTTGGACAATTTTGGATTGGTTATTGAGGATGTCGAGTCCATTTCTTACATTTTCAGGACCATAAATGGCAGTTTTAACCAGAAAGTAGTCTTCTTTTTACTCTCTATGGGCTGATTTGTATACAATCTGGATCATTTGGATTCGACATATTGCTAAAAATGTGAGTTCTCTATATCCAATGGTCGCAACACTGCTCATGCTAGTCAAAATCAGTCCTCCGAGAGTACACATATGGCCACTTTTGGTTAAAACTGCCATTTTTTTTATCCTGAAAATGTCATAAATGGACTTGAAATCCTGAATAACGTCCAAAAACCACTCCAAAAAGTCATTAGCTATTGTCTGAATATGTTAGTAGATGCCAATTATACAAATTGCCCAACATATGCAAGTTAGCATCCATCAGTTTCTATGTGCTTAGGACCCGTACTATACATTTCTATCATAAGAACTTTAGGAGTTCTCAACATTTCGGGTTCACAGTGCTGGCAACTAGGAAATAAGTAAAAAAATAATCCAGGAGCACCTCAAAACTAACACTGACGAAAATAAAAACAGTTATACAGAGAGATTTATGTACAGGTGCACATTCTCAACCGTCCATCCTGCTGCTGCGGACAGGAAGTGATGGGGGGGAGGGGGGGTTAAAAAGGGAAAAGGGGGCGGGGGCATATCCTCCTCTGTAAACAATGGAAGCGTCCTGGTGTTCAGTAACAGCCAAACAAAACCAAAAAAAAAACTAAACTAAAGATCAGTGCAAAGTTTTAGGCAGACAAAAGACGAACACAAAAAAAAAAATAAGACTTTTACAGCTTTCTGAAAAAAACACACATGGAATGAACCGTCCTGTAAACGCGTCTGTCGTCCTTCGTCTTGCTAATAAATATACGCTCGATGTACCTGTCGATAAAGTTTTTTTATGGTAACTTCCCGGGCTTCCTTCCTCGTCATAAAAACCTACTGCGCTAAAAAAAAATGATGTGAAATGTAAAAATGATGGCGCTAGAACATTAATGTATAAATAGTTATAAAATAAAATATTCCTGTATCACATTGTCTGTAGGGTTTCTCTGTCACTTTAACGGTGGGTTCTGCTGAAGGGACTCATGCATTACGTTACTGCACAACAGCTGCTTTTAGAATAACCCAAAAAACTCTTCATTCCTCCAGGCAGGCTCCACCTGTAACCCAACACTTTCCCCCTATGATGAGATGTTGGCAAAACCCGGTGCAAAATCAAGAGGTTTTTTTAAAAAAGACATTCCCTTATTTCTATCATACTTAAAAACAAATTAATGTTTTTTTAAAATCAAAATCCTTCAGGCGTTACTTATCCTTTCCTGAACCATTTCAAAACATACATACAGGGCACATCAACAGGGACAACCATAAATAAGAATAAGGACAAGGTAGAGGTGGGGATTTCAGAGTGATGCTGGCCACTTTTAAGCCTCCGGGATCAAACAGAAGATTATTTTTCGTGGTGTTCCTCCCTCCTCCTCTCCTGCCTGGCAGCAACGCACCGTCCATCGGGAAAGGAGACGAGAAGCTGGAGGGGGAGCGAGTTGGAGGTACAGTAATGATGTTGTACAATAGTAGTAATAGTAGTAGAAGAAGGAGGGTAAAGGGGGGGGGGTGTGGTGTTGCCCTGTAACAGCATGCTAGTCTTGGCTGATTTTTTTTAATCTAAGTCTTTTTGATCGGTGAGGGAAGAGATGGTTTCGAATAAAGCAAAGCGCTCCCGAGAACAACATCGATCCCATATCGGTTTATTCCAATTCTTCTTCCTCTTCTTCTTCTTCTACACCAAGCTGGTATCCGGAGCCGGACGTGTCTGGTCGTACTCTATTGTGTACTGAGAGGTTCCAGTCCACCGCCACGGGCCGGATCAGGCCGCAGCAGCGCACCTCGAAGAAATCGATCAGGTTCCTGATGCATCCGTGACTAGAGACAGAGAGAGTGAGAGAGAGAGAGAGAGAGAGAGTGGAAAAAGCATCATATTAATTAAAAATAGCACCAAAACCCATTTTTTCAGACTTGCTGAGGGGTTAGTTAGTGGTGCTTCCCCCCCTTTTCCCCTTTTTCCCTTTCCTGTAGTGTGTCCTATAGGTTTTAGTGCATGTAAATGGTCTGAAAAGGCTTAAGTTTCTATCCCACACACTCTCCCCCCTGCCTAAAACGCCTCATTCGAGCCAGAAAGCTGACCAATCAGAGCAGACTGGGCTCTGGTTTCAGACAGAGGGTGAAAAGAGGTTGCTGCAGCACAGGCAGTATGAGAAAAATAAAGAGCTTTTTGAACATTAAAAACATGGAACATGTCACAGTAGAGACACTACATACTGATATACACCTGAACATCAGCAGGAGAGGACTCTTTAAAGTAGAGACACTACATACTGATATACACCTGAACATCAGCAGGACGAGGACTCTTTAAAGTATAGAGACACTACATACTGATATACACCTGAACATCAGCAGGAGAGGACTCTTTAAAGTAGAGATACTACATACTGATATACACCTGAACATCAGCAGGAGAGGACTCTTTAAAGTAGAGACACTACATACTGATATACACCTGAACATCAGCAGGAGAGGACTCTTTAAAGTAGAGACACTACATACTGAATATACACCTGAACATCAGCAGGAGAGGACTCTTTAAAGTAGAGACACTACATACTGATATACACCTGAACATCAGCAGGAGAGGACTCTTTAAAGTAGAGACACTACATACTGATATACACCTGAAACATCAGCAGGAGAGGACTCTTTAAAGTAGAGACACTACATACTGATATACACCTGAACATCAGGCAGGAGAGGACTCTTTAAATTAGAGACACTACATTACTGATATACACCTGAACATCAGCAGGAGAGGGACTCTTTAAAGTAGAGGACACTACATACTGATATACACCTGAACATCAGCAGGAGAGGACTCTTTAAAGTAGAGACACTACATACTGATATACACCTGAACATCAGCAGGAGAGGACTCTTTAAAGTAGAGACATTACATACTGATATACATCTGAACATCAGCAGGAGAGGAACTTCTTTAAAGTAGAGACACTACATACTGATATACACATATATGTTATTATCTCATTACATATATTGAGTGTATTCTAAACACCCTAATGCATCAAAAAATAACTTACTTGAAGGGGCTTTCGATGGATGTGGCTGTGACTTTAAAGTGCTTGTATCTCCGTGCGTTCATCCTCTCGTTGGTGGTGATTCCCAGAGCTGCGATCTGAAGGAGAAAGCAGCGACATTTAGCAGAGTAACAAGCATCTGTTGGGTTTTATATACATGTATGTCTGTCATTAGAACTACAAATCTATGCCCTCGTCGTCTCCTCCTGAAGGTTGTACATCTCTTGGGTATAATGACAATAAAGGATTCTATTTCTTAGTTTTAAATCCAAAATGTAGATCCAGACCTGGTAGAGCTGACACATGATGAGCACGGCGACCCCACATGAAGTGGAAAATGCCTGTTGAGGAACATCCAGAACATCCAAGGAGAGCA
>NW_022987608.1:607576-842576 GCF_902827165.1 Trematomus bernacchii
TTTAGAGATTTGGGTATGAGGAAATGAGGATAGAGAGGGTTGTGTTTTCTGACACTTGGTGAGTTCCCTGGAACACCGGGGACACATATTCATGTAGAAAAGACGTACAAAGTGCATTTTGCATGATAGGTCCCCTTTAAATTAATTATTATTATTATTACTGATGACCTGAGGGAACCAAAACAGAACTTCATGCACAGTATATACAGCTGTAGTGTGGTGCGTTACTTCAATATTGCCTACATCATATGTTGCTCTACATAAATCTGCTTGACACCAAGAGTTAATGCCCGTCAAGACGAAGGATAACTGGAAATTGTTTTTTTATTACGTAAAAACCAAGAGATGTTGGTTAAAACCCCCAAAGTGTAAGTTGTGTTCATGTATGATGACTCCAAAGGACACTGATTTGACAATGAATGTTTGTTTGGCCTCATTTTGTTGTGATGTCTAATTGGAATAACATAACAGATCTGAGATAAAGTATTGGCTGACATGTTTTGTGCCCTGAATACTTTGCTCTTCTTACAAATATGCAACAATAATATGTGCATGTGTATATTCAATAAGTCGTTTTTTGGAGTGTACTCTATGTGTGTGTGGTGTAAGGACATCTGAATCTAACTTATAAGCTAAGGTAGGAGAAATACTGATTTGTTTTTGCAAAAAATTATATTTTCTTCAACTCAATTTTTTCTCATCTCACTCCAAGCAAGGAAAAGGTAATTGCCCAAATGTGAAACGTTTCTTTGAAGCAAACAGAAAAAGGATATCGGTCCAGAACCAGTAGAACCAGGTGGCGTACATCCAGAACTTAGTGGCCAGATATATACCCAGAGGGAGGGCGCTGTGCATGGAGTGGTCGAAGAAAGAAAGCCCTGCACAGACAGAGAGGAGTTATACAGTATATAAATGTATAAGAAAAAATGTATAATAATAAATAAGAGATTAAATCAAAAACATAATAGAATAAAATAATAAATAAATAAATAGGTAGGAGTTCAAAGAAGGATAATTAGAAAAACAGACTAAAATGAAAATATATAATATACTATAGTAATATATACAAAATAAAGAGTAAATACAAAAAAAAAAATAAAATAAAATTAATACAGAATAAAATAAGATCATTGAATAAATACAATAAAATAAAAAAATAAAAAATATAGAAAAAATAACAATAAATACAAAGATCTAAAAAAATATACAGAAAAGAAAAAAAAAAATGAAAAAGACAAAAAATAGATATATACTAAAAATAAAAAAAAAATAAAAAAATAGAGAAAAAAAACAATAAATGAATAAATAAAAATATCTAAAAGAGAGAGACAGAAAAAAAAAAAAAAAGAAAGGCAATAAAGGAAAAATATATATATAGATACAAAATAAATAAACATAAAATATCAAAAATATATACAGAATAAAAAAACAATAAATGAATAAAAAAATATATAATAATGAATAGAATACAAAGTGAATGGGACGTACTTGGAGAGGAACTGCACGGTGATCCAGACCCCGGCGTACATCAGGCCTTTAATGAGCCACGAGTCAATACCAGGTCCGCGATGAAACCGACCAACCAGATGACGAGGAAGGGCGTTCCCAACATCACTTTCTGCCTGAACTCCTGCAGAGGGACGAGGACACACAGATGGGTATGGGACAGCAAAGAAAAAGGGGCGAGAAAGGAAATAGGAAGGTGGGATGGGATTTTAAAGGAGAGAGGAGGGGAAACAGAATGCATGGAAAGAGAGACAAAGAAATGGCATTGATGAAAATAAAGATGAGACAGATGTTGGATGAAATACAGGAAAAAGAAAAAGGGAAAACACAGATGAGATTTCCGTAGGGAGGAAGGAGTCCCTTTGAGCATTTTATAGCTAAAAAAAGGTTGTTAAAATACGTTGTAAAAGTAAAATATGTCCGTCACATCAGCCAGTGTAATGAATCATGATCAGAAATATGAGTTCACCGGATGATCGGATACAGCAACAGGTTTACAAAAGCTTGTTTTTTTTTAAAGTGCGAGTGCAGACTAGTATTGGTAGTTACAAAGACCCTTAAAAAGGAATGAGAACATAATTATAGCTTACATTTAAGAAATAACTGTATTGCCGGTTGCCGTTCTCAAAAAACAGCTAAAATTGCAAATATTCAGGATTTGAAACAAGCATTAATTCAACAGATACTGCACAATAAAGCAGATTTAGATAAATAACTTCTCATTCTAATGCACTTAACTTATTGTACATGTTTGTGTAGAACGCATGAAATGTCCAAACCCTGGCTACCTTTCTTCGACATACAAATCAAGCATTATGTCTTTTTAAAGTATATTTTGTGCCCTCAGCTGTGGAGACGTGAGGAAGGAAGGTAGGCAGCAGGCAAAGCAGGTGGTGGGATGTTTTCTACAAATGGTCTGGGAAGCTTTGCTAACTACAGCGCTGGGATCTGGACTACAGTAACCACAGACCGCAGTATTTTTGATTGCAAATGAACTAGTTCTTTACCTTTTTTAACTAATTACATCCAGCAGAGAAGAGACAAAGACAACACATTCAAGCAGAGTTAAAACAGATTTGAGCAGCAACAATAACAAGATTATGCATCTTATCAAAATCACAAAACCTCATGAGACGCAAGAGGTTATTTATTTATTTCGACATATGTCAGAAGGCAGCAAAAAATATTCCTAAAACCAGGAAATAAATTAGCATTTTTTGCACTTTTGACATGAAGAATATATGAGATTTTAACGACAAAAGGGGGATAAACTTGAGATGTTGTTTAAATAGATTGTATTAAAACTGTCTTTTGCTATATGTGACCTGCTCCATCGAAATCAGTCGCATTGACCCGAAGACACATTTTGAGTTGTATGCACTGTTGGAAAGAGGAGATTCCTAGCGTTCTAATGATATCAGGATTGTTGTTGTTGTTCTCCAAATATTAAGCAAAATATGTCACATTATATAACGACTGTCACCGAGTCATCATTTTGAGAAAAAGGACTTTAAAGTTTCCTCTTCTCTGGAATCCATCGATCTGATGGTTATCAGCAAATGATCAAGATACTACGGAGGGAAGATATTTCGTTTGGATTACTGGTCTGGGGAAGCTCGCGAGTGTGTGTGTGTGTTGTTTTTGTAGCGTTTGTGTGTATTGTGGTTTCCCGGGAAAACACTCACGAGAAACACCGGCTGTTGTTATGCCTGCAGTGACGTTAAGCTACTCCGTTCTCCGCTTGTAATTATGCCGTCACAAGCTTCAAAGTTGTATTTTTCATCTGAATTTGCCGAAACAAGTTTAATATTCTGAAAGCCAAGACTTTGTTTAATTGAAATCAGATGAAAAACACTGTAACGGACCCTGCCGTGTTTATCTATGATTACTATACGCCTGACATTCATAATTTCAGCGGAGGGAGGGGTGCGGCGCTGCGGAAGAGCAGAGTGCGAGTGAGAGCTGTCATCTTCCCTTTACAAGCTTCAAAAATGTATTTATCGTGTGATTTTGGAAATAAAAGTTTCATATTCTGAAAGCCAAGACTTTGTTTATTTAAAATCAAACAAAACACCTGAACAACTATTTTTTTACGCAAATCCACGTTTATTTTGAAATGAGCCGTTGCGACTTCCGACTGATTTCGATAGAGCGGGTCACATATAATGCGATGTGGAAAGAAAGTAGGAACAAGTATTTAAAGAAGGAAAGACTGAAATCAAGCCCTCCCTAAACAGCCAGAGATCAAGATGTTTTGGAGAGGTATTCAAATGGATTTAAAATATCAATATGTATATCATTAAGGTATTATTTATAGGCCACATCACACAGCCCTAATCGGACAACCTTCATGAAGTAGTGGATGACAATTAAATTGAAATGCTGTAACATACCTTGTCCATTTTCAGTCTCTTCAGGTACGACGGGCTGTCGTAGCCTTTGGCCTGCCGCGCCTCCTGTAAGTGATTTATCATCCAAACATTCTTCCTCTGCTTGGCGAGATCTAGCGGCGTTTCGCCCTAAAAAAAACAACACAATACGAGATTATGCATCACAAAAAAACTCTACATTTCCAACCTTTCTTGTGCTACATTTCACTGACAGAGTGGTGCAGGAATGACTCCTAAAACAATGAAATAAGTTAACATTTAAGCACTTTTGGTTCCCTTATTTCGAAGTACATTTTTTGTGTTAGATGCCTGAAATAAGGTCTGTGGTTCACACAAGCCGAAGAGATTTTAAAGTTCTGTTCTGCGACATACAATACGTCAGTAAATACCCCACTGGTGGATCTAGAAAACGGCGGTTTGCTAACGTGTCTAAATTACGTCATCACACCCAACATTAGCCACCTTTAGCTTAGCGGTGGTTACGTGAAGTCATGTGACCGTGCTGTAATTCCTTTATAGCACAACATTAGCCGCCTTTAGCTTAGCGGTGGTGACGTGAAGTCATGTGACCGTGCTGTAATTCCTTTATAGCTCAACATTAGCCACCTTTAGCTTAGCGGTGGTTACGTGAAGTCATGTGACCGTGCTGTAGTTCCTTTATAGCCCAACATTAGCCACCTTTAGCTTAGCGGTGGTGACGTGAAGTCATGTGACCGTGCTGTAGTTCCTTTATAGCCCAACATTAGCCACCTTTAGCTTAGCGGTGGTGACGTGAAGTCATGTGACCGTGCTGTAGTTCCTTTATAGCCCAACATTAGCCACCTTTAGCTTAGCGGTGGTTACGTGAAGTCATGTGACCGTGCTGTAGTTCCTTTATAGCCCAACATTAGCCGCCTTTAGCTTAGTTGGTGACGTGAAGTCATGTGACCGTGCTGTAGTTCCTTTATAGCCCAACATTAGCCGCCTTTAGCTTAGCGGTGGTGACGTGAAGTCATGTGACCGTGCTGTAGTTCCTTTATAGCCCAACATTAGCCACCTTTAGCTTAGCGGTGGTTACGTGAAGTCATGTGACCGTGCTGTAGTTCCTTTACAGCCCAACATTAGCTTAGCGGTGGTGACGTGAAGTCATGTGACCGTGCTGTAGTTCCTTAATAGTTAGCTTTATACTTCAAAAACCATAAAGTGTTGTTAATATGCTGAAGAAAACGTGTAAGTATCATAAAGGCGGGTTTGCCACAGAGATTATTTTCTTTAACAATTCAAAATCGCACTGCTTTTAGTCGATGAAGCTTTTATGATGCTAACTTTTTGGTCAGCCTACAAAAACACGTCATCATTGCCACCTCGATATAGTCCATAATATGGCAGTGAAGGATCAGAAAGACAGTGGATTGGTTACCTTGATGTTCTGTGCATCGACGTTGGCGTTAGCGTCCAGCCAGCAGGCTGATGACCGTGGTGTTTCCAGCCAGCACGGCCCAGTGCAGCGCCGTGTTCTTGTGATATTTGTCGCCCAGATTGACCGACACGTTGAAGGTCAGCAGCAGCCGGGTGGGAATCCACGCTGTGCACACAGAGGGACAACAAATACAGTCAAGGCGAGAAATAGGATCATTACAATAAGACACACGATGATAAACAGAAAGACTTATTATTTGACACTTTCTAACCAACACATATGATGTAAACTAATGGTTAAATGGTCTTGGGCTTTCATGTCTTATCTTAAAGTTACTTACCTGTATATAACTTTATTTTTATCTTTGATTTGATCTTTAATTGTATTAATCTCTAATCGGTGTTGTCCCTGTTTTCGTTCTCACCCTGTTGCTGTTAAACTACTGAATTTCCCCACAGGGATTAATAAAGGTCCATCTTATCTTACCCTATGTCAACAGTGTGTCTGAATAGAAATGTGTGTGTGTATGTTACTGAACACAGCACAAATGTCAGTATTCACATTTTTTTCAGGAATCAGTGCATCTTTGAGGATAAAATCGGTCACAATTTGGTGCGATTAATACTTCTTCTGAACACACACACACACACACACACACCACACACACACCACACACACACACACACACACACACACACACACACACACACACACACACCACACACACCACACACACACACACACACACACACCACACACACACACACACACACACACACACACACACCACACACACACACACACACACACACACCACACACACACACACACACACACACCACACACACACCGGTGTGTCCTGTACGCCGCCCACATCAAAGGAGTCATGCGTTCTGATCCATCATGTCTACATCCTGAAGGAGAGGAAACATATTATTAGATTAATGAAGAAGGGAGGTGGAAAAGACAAGCAACAATATGGCTCCCCTGATGGAGAGAACTGGTATAACAAGCTGAACCCAAATTACAACAAACGCACTAAAGAGATCAAGATTCTTTTATTTTAGCAATTACTAACACTGTTTTTAAATAATATCCTTGTGGACCAGAGTGAATATTCAAAAGATATCTTGTCAAATAAGCAAGTTCTGAAAGGAAAAGGGACTATATTTGTTATTTTAAGTATGCTTTCTTTCTGACAGTGTTTCTTTCTTTAACAGGAGCCTCTTCCTGGGGTCCACATGCTTACAATCACACACACTTATACATTCAATTAACCACGTAAACATATACCGATCATGAAACAAAACACAAAATGAAACACAATTCCTCAAGAATAAATGACATTAAATGATATAAAACCATCCCTGCGCTTTCACACATTTAGTTAATAGAAAACAGTGCATAGAATAAAAATGATATGTTAGCTAAATAAACATATAGACCACGATATATTATGATCCAAAGGTGTTGTCTACCTGTCCTTTGGCGATGAGGTAAGCCACGATGGAGGTGTGTCCGAACTGAGCGGCCAGGTGAACGCAGCTGCATCCCTCTCCATCGATCAGAGAGGGGTCTGAGCTGTACTTCATGAGCTGGACCACCATGGAGAGGTGGCCTTGTCTGGGAGAAGAAGAGCACAGAACAAAGACTTCACATTACATCTTATCCAGCAAATCACCACTCAGCATCAAAGACTTTATAATACATTTCAAAATCCACACTATGCTCAGTACCGAGTTGCTTTATGCCAGGCCTATTCAAATGGCGGCCCGCGGGCCAGATGCGGCCCAGAACCAACTCCCGAGTGGCCCAGCCTCCCACAGCCAAATTCCTACACTAGTACAGACCATGAACGCGACACTCCGCGTTGCCTAGAAACCACAACGCAGCGCATTTTTTGAAAGTGCATCTAGTGGTGCTAGTAACGGTGGTCCTATGATAGAAACTCTAAAACATGTCTCTCTCAACTCTGAAGCGTAAACAGAGACAAAACGCTCATTGATCTTGTGGAGCAGATGCGCGCATTCCAAGTCAAGCTGGACCTTCTCGCGACCGACTTGAGCACGGGTCGGATGCTGCCATTTTCTGACGCTCCACAAACACATCACATCCCCGGCACAAATCACACATGTGATGAAAGATTTCATTGCAATAGAGGGGGACGTATCCACCAAAGCAAAAGAGGTGGTCCCCTCCATCGACGAGGGCAAATTATACACTGGAACTTATTGACATGCAGTCATCCGTTAAACCATGGCACAAGAGCAGCGCACTAACGGGCCAGCGAAGTTTTGAGTGACGTCAACAAACAGCAGTTCCCTAACGTTCAGAGAGTAGCGATCTGTGTGCTCAGTATGTTTGGATCAACATACACATGTGAATGAAGCTTTTCACACATGAACTCAATAAAAAGTATCACTCGCTGCTCCCTGACTGACAGCACTCTTCACCAATGTCTTAGGATTGCATTGGACATCCTATGAGCCAAAAATCACTGCTCTTGTTTCAAAACTAAAAATGTCACTTCTCCCATTGAGAAAGTCAGCGATGACAAATCACAAATGAGGTGATAGTAAGCACCTAGTTTACTATACTTAGACGTGTAGTGTTCATTCATATGTTAGTTACCCTTATTCCCTTGTTATGGGTTTGTGCCACTGAAGGGTTTGACAGGTCCTTTTTGTATTCACTTAAATGCACTTTGTAATGGTCTGGGTCAAATGTGACCAAAACATATGATTTTTTAGTTATTACTTGAAAAGTGAAAAAATAGTATTGCTACAGTACTACCTCTTTTTGTTACATTGGAGCTCTTTAACCGTTTTGCTAATGCACTTTTCGATGTGCATGTGTCATATATATCCAATTTTATTTTGTATGTATGAAGACATTTATTAAGACTGCTATTATTGTATCCAGTTAAATGCACTTTGCAATGTGCCTGGTTCAAAAAAATAACCTGAATATTTACACTTTTTGTTTTTAACGCACTTTGAGATGCCTCAGATTCTGTTAAATTAATGCTAATTTGTTGTGTTGAATGTCTGGCCCAGCTGAATTTTGTAGTTATAAAATCTGGCCCAGCTGAATTTGTAATTGAATAGCCCTGCGTTACGCCTTCTTTCATGCAGAATGGTTAACAGCTTGGTGAAAAGAGCAGAGTAGAGTAACTCAGTAATAACTTCATTATTCCAGAGGTTTGCTCAGCGGTCCAAAGGTCAGGGGATTATTTAGTCACGTTGCTATATTTGCCTGACTGCCTGTTTGTTCTTGTCCTTTTATGTTTGTATCGGTGGTGAAGCTGGTGATTTGTTACATGCTTTTACCGCATCCAGCATTTTTACAATGTATTTTCATAATAACCCTTTATTCTACAACCCATAACATATACAGATTTTACCATATTTATGGTTGTAATATAATGTACAATATGCACATTTCTACTTTAACTTAGTGTTATTCTACTTGATTTGATCTTTTAATGGTCATTTTTTACCACAACTTCTTATTTTTATATTCCTTTGTATTTGTTATTATCCTTTTAAAGTCCTTTTTGATCACAAAACACAATTTTCCCGGAATAAAAAAAAGTGAATAAAAGTAAAAAATGATTTCTGCTATGTTAACGTCCCACAGGACAATAAAGCTTTTGAAAGCTGAGCAGCACTCCGCTCCAGCACGGGTCTGTACAGCTGGTCGGTCGGGGGGCTGTAAAGGTCAGTGGCAGGCCACTCAATTAATAATTCAGGATGCGTGGGAGAGGGGGTGTCATGTGACCCAAAGATACAGACAAAGAGGACAGAAAACAGCATCAAGTTAAAAAAAGGAGGCGCTGTGACCCATAAGCCGCTTTCACACCAAGTACTTTGCCGCACTTAGTTCCCAGCACTTAGTTCCCAGCACTTAGTTCCCAGCACTTAGTTCCCAGCACTTAGTTCCCCCAGGGCATTTAGTACAGATCGCGTTCACACCGGAATAAGTTCCCTGAGGGAGGATTAGGCAAAATGAAGCCGCTGACGTCACTTCTTCTTCTTCTTCTTCTGCTTTGGGTTTACTGGCAGGCCGCAAACAACTTCACGGCGTATACTGCCACCCGAAGTCCCCGGCCGGAAGTCCCCGGAGTTGGGACTGGCTTCAGTAGAAGCTGCTGGGACTCCCAGCAGCTTCTACTGAAGCCTTCCGAGTAAATCGCCAGAACGCCGACACCTCCTCATCTCCACCGCTCCCATGTTTTCTTTTGTGTTGCCATAAGTTAGTCTCTCTGCGTTTCTGCGCTGGGCTAATGCTAATGCTAATAATGCTAATGCCAGCAAATACAATGGCGGCTTCACAAAGCTTTTCAGAGTTTTACGGGGCGTGGTTTGCAATCCGCCCAGCCAATCAGAAATTGGAACTTTTTTCTCCCCAGGATAGTCCCACCTCTCTAGCAGGGACTGAAAAGGGGGGAAAAGTTCTCATGAACTAAGTTCTCTTTTTGGTGTGAACGCAACATCCCAGGAACTATCGGAACTACACGGGGAAAGTACTCCGGTGTGAAAGCGCCTATAGACTTTAAATATGAAGGAGTTACCTGGTGGCCCAGTGCAGAGGAGTGGAGTTCAGGTCTCCTCCCAGCTGATCCACTACGCCTCCCTTAGATATGTAGTACCTAAACAAACAAAAAGCCATCATGTCAAACTTATTTATACTGCATGTCTTTCTGATAAATCTCGTCTAGCTGTAGGCTGCATGGATAGATTACTGTATCCCAAGAACCATAATACAAAGTATGCAAAGCCAAATCATTTCCGACAAAACTAAATCCCCAAAGTTGCAGCATGTCTTTAAAAAAGGAGGAGAAACATACCTGCAATTCATTCTTACTTATTTTTCATACTTCAGTACATTATCAAGAAACAAATACTTACTAAAAGTGATCCAGCTTCTCATATGTTAGGATTTCTCAGATGTATGTCATTGTTATGAATATATTTCCGCTAATATAACTGAAACATTTAATATAATCTCATGACTAAAACTAACAAGCGTTTTCATCTGATGGGTAACACTACATCTAAAATATCTTCCAAAATAGCAAAACCATCCAACCACAAATCAGGTCTCTTTGGTTCTGTCACCACCAAACACTTGACATGATTGGACTCACTTGACCAGATCTATCCTGTTGTTGATGGCGGCCCAATGGAGAAGCGTTACGTTTTCTTTGTCTGGCTGCCGGACATCGAAGCCGGCCTCCACCAACTCCCTGCAGCGCTCGAAGATGCCGTACCTGAGGGAAGAAGAGCGATTTAAGTATCATCACACAACAAATATATGTGCAATCTAGGGATGCGCCGATCAGGGTTTTTGGGGCCGATCGCCGGAATCAGTATTGACCGATACCGATCGCCGCATAGTTGCAGAATGGAAACATTAGCCGCTTTCACACCAAGTACTTTGCCGTACTTAGTGTGAAAGCACTTAGTTCCCCCATGGAACTAAGAGCCGATCGCGTTCACCCCGGAATAAGTTCCCTGAGGGAAGATTACGCAAATGAAGCCGCTGACGTCACTTCTTCTTCTTCTGCTTTGGGTTTACTGGCAGGCCGCAAACAACTTCATGGCGTATACTGCCACCCGGAGTCCCCGGCCGGAAGTCCCCGGAGTTGGGGACTGGCTTCAGTAGAAGCTGCTGGGACTCCCAGCAGCTTCTACTGAAGCCTTCAGAGTAACTCTCCAGAACGCCGACACCTCATCTCCACCGCTCCCATGTTTTATTTTTGTGTTGCCATAAGTTAGTCTCTCTGCGTTGGTGCGCGGGGCTAATGCTAATGCTAATAATGATAATGCCAGCAAATACAATGGCGGCTTCAAAACCTTTCAGAGTTTTCCGGGGCGTGGTTTGCAATCCGCCCAGCCAATCAGAAATTGGAACTTTTTTCTCCCCAGGAAAGTACCTGGGACTAAAAAGGGGGTAAAAGTTCTCATGAACTAAGTTCTCGTTTTGGTGTGAACGCAAAATCCCAGGAACTATCGGAAGTAAACGGGAAAAGTACTCCGGTGTGAAAGCGCCTATTATTGTCAACGTTCCCTAAAGTCAGAACAGCATCTAGGTAAAACACACCGTCTGTTACACATTACAACAAACTAAATTCATGAATCCTTTCTCGAGGTTAAATCAAAAAGACGGACAAAGTCCACAACATATGTCCACTCACTGCGTGGCTTTGACGATGTCCCAGGTGCTGTAGTCGTCCACATGGTTCTTACGGCTGACTGTCTCAGTGTAGCCGTGGTTGTAATGACTCTGGGGTTTGATTTCCTGAAAAGAAATGAGATTTAGGAGTCAATAAAGTTGTGCTGCTTTATAAGATCATCATGCCTCAAAATGCTACGACCCACTATTGACATATTCATTGATAGACAGATAATAAACGACTATTTTGATAAGCGGTTTAATCGTTTCCGTACATTTTTAAAGCAAAAAGCTCCAGAAAACTCTCGAGGAAATGTGTTATTTTTTAAGGGTATATGTGCATTGAATAGCTTAAGGTTTAAGAGTGTAGGTCAGACAAGAGGAAGTTGACAAGTGGTATATTGATAAGGAAAACAGTCATTAGTTTCAGCCATAAATACAGAGATAGAAACATGTATATGGTCTGGATATAATCATATTGCCAAACGTTATACATTAGATAAGAGACGACATATTCAGTGTGTGACCATTAAACTCCTCAGATTTCACATGTCAGGAAAAGGCAGAATTGTAAAGGCTTACTAAAAGGGTGTGATAGGAAATAAAAGCTTATGCAATCCCAGCGATATAAAAGATAGTAAACGCTGAACCAGGTCGGTTTTTACACCTTCACACAGTGTAAAGAGGTGTGTTTGTTGACTCAATGTTGAAGCAACTTCTGCTGTGCCCGGTAAACGATGCTGAGAAATCATTATCAGTATCTCGTGTGTGTGTGTGTGTGTGTGTGTGTGTGTGTGTGTCTCAAACAGGTGTAAATACTTCACTGATTACTGGAATAGAGCCATCTTTAAAGATATTAGCTCTGTTTGATCAAATAAAAATCAAATGTACTTTATTAATTCCAATTTGGGGGGAACATGTGTTGCAGCTGCATAAAACAAAACAGGCAGGATATTATTTACATCAAGTTTGCATGGAATGGGATATTCAATGAAATATAGAATGTACAGTGTGAATGTTATAAGTTCTATGGAGAAGTGAGTTCTGTTGTGACAAGTTAAACAATTAGATACATTGGATTCATCCGGGGACAATAATCGTCCAAAGGTGAGGAGAGCAAAGCCACATTAAAGTACAAGATGGCCTTGCTGGAAAACACCTTAGCATTCAGTCCAGTAATTGATTATAGTATTAAAAAGAGGGAAATACTGTAAGGGCTACAGTAAAATCCAAAGACAGGCTTGTGCGGTCCTGTTGCTGCTGAAGATCTAATCAGGAACACAGATGTGACGGCTGCAACTCATATTAAATTAGCCGCCATAGTAACATCATGGAAACCATGGAACACACACACACACACACACACACACACACACACACACACACACACACACACACACACACACACACACACACACATCACACACACACACACACACACACACACACACACACACACACACACACACACACACACACACACACACACACACACACACACACACACACACACACACACACACACACACACACACACACACACACACACACACACACACACACACACACACACACACACACACACACACACACACACACACACACACACACACACACACACACTTTCAGAGTCTTGTTATTATGCATGCTGGCACACTGTAACACTTACTGGGACTCTTGAATAAAATGGATCCACTATTCATTTCATGACAAGACTAAATGTCTGTTGTTAGACCATTTATAAAGAAATTACATTACTTGCTGTACCTCATATTTATCAATAAAAGTTAATTGAATAACGACATGGCATTATAATGAATGATAACTAACAGTTGGCCAGCTATGGTAATCAAACAAAGCCACAATGTAGGTCTTCTGTGAAGCAGCAAGCTTCATTCAGGCATACAAAATTCAACAAAAAAACTTCTTTGACCAAAATAATTCACCATTTATCTTTTGCTTACTCACAGAGCTAATGTAGGTTAGCTGTAGCTGGGTAAATTCACCAGCAACAGTAGATACATTAGCCTGTAAAAACACCAGTTTTCTTGTAAATTACCACAAAAAAACATGTTTGCATTAGCAGTTACATTAGTTTGGTCTTATGATGGCTACAATTGGATGACCATTTTAGTTTTCACTTCATATAGCATTGTAAATTGCATGAAATTATGAGCTGTTTTATGTATGTTTGACAGTGTGTGTGAGGTAGGGCTGGTCCCGAATACCATTTTTCGGGCTTCAGCCCTAGTGTGAGGACCCCAGGAAGAATAGCCAATGCTCATGCTAGTGCTAATGGGGATCCTAATAAAGAACAAGAATAAACAACATTACAGTTCAAAATGCTTGGTCCTATTACATGTCACTTGTTAGACGCTTTTATCCAAAGCGACTTGCATACACTCAGTACTGTGGGCAATCCCTCCGGAGCAATTTGGGGTGAAGTGTCACAACGACATGCTGACTGCAGAGGCACTTGCTCTATCACACTGCGCCACAGCCTCCCTATGGTCTTTTGTAAAAGTTTGAAAAATGCATTTACAGTCCTCTTTATACCTTCCTAAAACTGCTTCATATCAATAGTGGAGGTTCTGGTCATTTGTTAACGGGTGCGGTTAGATTTCCCTCGGCAAATAAGGAAGAAACGGTGCTCGTAATTTGAAAATGGACTGAACAAACTTCCTTTACAAAAGAGAGATTAGTATTAAATTACAAACTAGTTTTCACAGTCTGGTTCTCCTTCCTGAGTGCTAACCAAACTCACAATGACACTGGTTTAAGGTTCAGCCCTTATGGACCACATTTTCCAATTTTGTGGTCACGTATGAACAAGGATCCGACACCACAATATACAAAAATCTATCTATGGATGAAGCACCACTGATGTTCCATATTGGCAAAGGCATAATGTGTAAACAGGAGTATTATATTTAGTTATTAAATCAAAAATGTGTAGGTCATCACCAGTGAAAATGGCTACGAGATCTTCAAGACAATCACCTCACTATGTGCATTTAAACCTATTTTCTAAGTAAATTGGAGCACCTGTAAGCATCCAAACCACTTCCTGATGCAGTTCAAATAAATCTGAACTGCACACTGCCAAAATGCCCAGTTATTGAGCAAGTCTGAAGTGTAACACTGGGCTTACTCTCTGCGAAACAACAAGCTGAACAGGTCTGCTGAGACAAAAGCAAGCCAAGTATCATTGATGCAACAAACTGTGGACGCTTCCTGATTAGATTAAAGTAACTGGTGATAACTGACTTTATTCAATATGCAAAACCTACCTCTACCCAGAGCATTGACACGTATTTTTGCATACATGAAAAGGGTATAAAAAACACACACATGATATAAAACAAAATAAGGGGTGAAGATACAGCCTCAGGTTAAGGGCTGAAACTCAAACATTTTTCAAGATTGTTCAGTCTATAAAAAGTCAGGAAACTGTGAAAAAAATATATAAACCCGAGAAAAATCTGGATATCTCCATATTTGAAAGGCTGTAAACCACATTTCCTGTCATTTTACATGAAAACGCCTTCATGTTTAGTTGATTTGTAAAATAGTAGACGAGTATAAGGTGCTTACGTGTTGAGTATTTAACATTTTCGCAGCTCTACTCAAGTTCATGATGAATATAATGCTAACAACAGCATATGATTATGTCTTATTATGTGAGTGAGCAGGTGATAACCCGTTAGCTGATTGGCTGCCTTCGACAGGCTGATTGGTCCACCTGAAGAGACAGGAGCATTTAAGCTGCAGCCACGCAGTTCCTCTGCCCTCTCTCTCGTCGACCTCTCCTACTCCCAACTTCTTAGGCGCGTTCACACCGGAGTACTTTTCCCAGTATAGTTCCGATATAGTTCAGAAAATGTACGTTCACACCAAAAAAATCCGGAACTAGAACTTAGTTCATGAGAACCTTTTCACCCCCTTTTCAGTCCCTGCTAGAGAGCAGGTACTTTCGTGGGAGAAAAAGGTTCCCATTTCTGATTGGCTGGGCGGATTGCAAACCACGCCCCGTAAAACTCCAAAAAAGTTCATCAGAGTTCTGATGAACTAAGTACGGCAAAGTACTTGGTGTGAAAGCGCCTCTTGACTGTTGTAGAAACCCTGATCTATTGTTCTGTGTGGTTAAATCTAACAATTACCGGTCCTTTTGTACTTTTTGGTATCTTTGTAAAGATAAGCTAATTTAACCTGTCTTGCCCAGGAGTGCGACACCCTTTTCTTTTGTTCAAATCCTGTTTTCTCCTGTTTTTTCGTTAGGTTAGGTAATGTATGCCCATGGTTATTTATTTATGTGGGTTGTCTCGCCTCCTTTAAAAACAAACAGGTAATTAAAATGACCAAAGGCATTTTTGTGTCTCATTGTCCATTTCTTGGGAGTGGGAAGAGTGGGGAGAGTGCAATTTTGTGGTGCGCCTAGGTTCCCCTAGACCTGGGCGTAACACTAACAACAACAACAACAACAACAACGTATGTAAACTATCCTCATTTCAATGTCACAGTGGAAGCTATGGTGAAGTAGAAATGATAAAGATGGGTATCGTGGGCTCAAATACCTCTACACATTAAAGCTAGCTAGATTAAAAGTAGAATATCAAACACGTGTCACTGCCAGGTTAGCTTTTGTTATTAGCCAACACTGTTGACATGCTATGATTTCAACACTGACCTTTACTGTTTTTTTTTTTTTTAAACAAATGGCTTTATTGTTCAGACTACTAACATAACAAAACTTTCACAACGCCATAAAGGACATAGACGACTATGCTCAATGACACATTGACAGATATCATTAATGACAATCCCTTAGTTAGACCATTCAACTTCTGTGATACACCTGTAGATAACTGTGAAATATGTACTTCCACCTTTTAATACTTTAATCACCTATCACTCTACTGTATACATGCTACACTGTAAATACTGTTACTGGATGTGTATTTTGTTCATTGTGAATCGTGTCATTTATACTTTAATATGTTATGCGTGCTTTTCTATTGCTGTAACAATGTACATTTCCCCTCTGTGGGACGAATAAGACAGTACACAATATAACACTAGGACATTAATATGGATGTTCATTCCTTTTTACATGTATAGCTGTTAATATTGACCTATTATTATGACCCATTACTTACACCACAGATTAATAAACCCATACACACTTGACCCTAATTCACATCACTGCAGATACACAGGCAGCAACAGTGTTTAGCTACAGAACTAACGTGTTTTATTCTCTGTATTTAGTATAAAATAAGATAGGATATACTTTATTGGGACATTCTCGTCACAGCAGCATGTTGAAACAAGGCATTGCACCTAATTTGAAAATAAAAACAGTAGAAAATACACTATAAACCCTTGAAAACACAAAATGAAGCAGAGCTAAAAAGTAAAATATATACAAATGTACCATGAAAGATACAAATCTGTAGACTATCTGTCAAATAAAACACTATGGAGGGCCAAATTACAGCTAACAAAATGTAAAAGTAGG
Organism: Trematomus bernacchii; assembly: GCF_902827165.1. NCBI lineage: Eukaryota > Metazoa > Chordata > Actinopteri > Perciformes > Nototheniidae > Trematomus > Trematomus bernacchii. Next base: position 624,567 of record NW_022987608.1, read on the forward strand.
ATGTTATTAACTTAAAGTTTGCAAGGAATAGCATAATGTTAGCTCATATCTATGATTGCATGCTTCTCTTAAGCTGATATGTCACTTTTGCTGTTACACTGTACCATTCATAATAAAGGGATACTGGTGCAGCTACACAAGCAGCAGCTCTGTTTAGCTACAAAGCTAACGTCGTATGACTGCAAGGATTAAGCATTATTACCAATAATGTTTTCCTATAAGACACTTAAACACACACGGTTTATAGTCCTAGTTCCTGCTGCAGAAAACACCACCTTGTTACCATAATAGCAACATCTGCACAGCGTGTGTTTCTTGCTTTGCAGCAGAAGAAGGGCTTGCATTAGCATCGTTAGCATCGTTAGCTTCCAGCCAACCCCCCACCGGTGCTTTTTGCAGGGGGCATCGGGAGTTTCCGAAAAAAGCACGGCTAAATCCCAGTTACACACACACAGACGTGCTTTGTGTGGTTTTTAGGTGTTCATGTGTCCGTGTGAATGTGTGAAGTGTTAGTAACTCACCTCGGGATGGAGAATAGGGACGCAGCCAGCTTCTTTCTCATATTCCTCCATAGCTTCGGCCATCTTGGTGGTGATGTTCGCTGAGCATGATGGGAAACAAGAGTCTGCGTGGGGGAAACAAACATAGGGGAGAGGAGCTGTCACTCAAACTCTGAGGAAGGACAGACCACTCAGAAGGTCACATCATTAAAACATAGACAGTGACCCCCGGCTACTAATAATATAAAATATTAAGTATATTTACAAATATGCATTATTGCAAACTCTACATGTCAGATTTGCCTGCTTTATGTAACACACTTGTCATAATGGACAGGTGATGATTAAATGGAAATATTTTACTAAGTGGTCACCCTTTTACTTTATTTGAATAGCTGGAAAATATATACTTTATACATCTTTTGTTCAGGGTATAATGGACTTCTTATCGTCAGATGGGAACAGAGTGACTAAGCACACCTTATGCTTAAAAGGTTTGAAAGATATGAATTGTTAAATACAGAAACCTCCCCATTGTGGAGTTGGTGGTTGGATATGTATAAGTCCCCCCACCTTAAAATCAAGTGTATTCCTCCTGAAATTAGTTAACCTTTGACCCTAATTTTGAACATTTCAGTACCATATTATTTTTAACAGCACCCTCTGAGAAACTACATTTGAAAATGTGAAAACCAACCACCTTACTTAAAGATGGGTTGGTGGACAAACGGGGTATATAGTGCAGCTCAGCGCCTGGTTTAGTTAGCTATTTTGACATAAGCAAAGTGAACCAGACCGGAAAACAGTTAACAGGAAACGTGTGGTCTTACATCCTGTGTTTTTATCCGTACTGGCTACCATTACTACTATACTTCATATCATGTTTAATACAAATTCTAATATGTATGCCCTGTATGTTTTAATAGACTTGCATGCCAGTGGAAAAACCTTCCCCACCTCATTTTTAATACTGACACTTGTGTTGTTTGTTGTCTTTTCATATTCACACAACTCCCTTTCAGACAAATTAAATGGACAATAATCAGAGCGTTTTGCACAAAGATCCTAGTGTACTAGTTAACAAATGCTAATATACTCTGCTATGTACACATAACATCTGACTTACTTCTAATAAAAAACGGAAAGCATGGACAACATTGCAGTTACTGATTTCTGCCTCTAGATGTTCTCCATGTCCCATCACACTTCACTAAAGCTAAACCTCCATCAGCCACAGGATGTCACCCTTTACCAAAGCATGCATGCACTGAAAACAGCTGTACAGTTTGTAAACCTACATGTGTTTATCTAATATTACAGGAAATGTAGAAGAACGTATATCACATGATCACACCACACACAAGCATAACATAACAATTTTACCACAACTTGCAGACATGTAGAGGCACACTAGACATTATATTGCTGTGATGTTACATAATCATTAATAATTCTGAACACAAATATCATTATAGCAACAGACCCAATCACGTGACACAGCTACATGACATAATTGAGTTATCTATGTTAGTAAATTGAATTTGACAGTGTTTGAGGCGAAAGGGGACTCAAGATACAGTTCATTCATGACCACATCACATGTTGGCGATGTGCTGTCCAGTCAGGCAGATCAGATGATCAGCAGAGGAGGAAGACGACTCTGTTGTTGCGTCAAGCCGCCATGTTTATACATCACAGACAGGAAGTTGAGTGCTTGGCCTTCAAAATAAAGTCAGGAATGGAGCGTTGGTACAAAATGGAAAAAGTACTACTACTAACAATCATATCATATAATAATAATAATATTAACAATAATTATTAAATATAATAATATGCCTAACAGGAAGAATAACAGCGAGTTAATAAATAGCGTAAAATATTAAAATATATTTATAAAACGGACAAGTCAAATCAAGCAATCTGATTGGTTCTTAGCCGTGATATAATGAGCGTATATCACGGGTAGAATTGTAGTTACTTGTCACAACAAGTCAGTATCCCTCCGCGTCTGAGAAAAGCTACAACCGTTACAACTGTTACATTATGTCCGTTACGAAACTAATTAACTAACAAAGCTTAAGATGGAAACATGTGAGGGATAATGTGCAGCAAGGACTTATTGACCGTTGTTAAGGATGCTCACATCTGCAGAAAGAAGTCCAGTCGATTTAACTGTATACCACCACGCCCCTTAATTGTGATATAATGACCATATACCACGCCCCTTAACTGTGATATAATGACCATATACCACACCCCTTAACTGTGATATAATGACCATATACCACGCCCCTTAACTGTGATATAATGACCATATACCACGGCCTGTCGTGAACTATTGCTTAAATATATCTTTACGATTTATTTTTAACGAATAAGCATTCTCGTATTTTCTCCTTTTTATACTTTAGCTAAGGACACTACATATAGCATTTAAGTGTTGTTTGTCATGCTGTTCTTGACATCTTGACAATCTTCCCGTTATTTTATTATTATATGTTTGATATTTGATTTCAATGTAACTTTCATCCTGATAAAAACAAACATGAACAAAATCAATAACAGAAAATACAGATATTAAAATCAAGGTGTTCACATTGTTTTACTGTAGTAAAAGATACATGAATAGAGTAAAGACATGATCAGACTTGTCTTGTCTTGGCAAAAGTGGTCTGTAGACAGAAAAGGGTATTTAAAGGGGGCACACACATAGAAACAGCGATACAAATATATTTAGTTTAGTGAAATACATGTATGAACACTGCAACCTGTAAAGTTTGGGAAATGTGTGTAACATCAATACAAAGAAATTAACTAATAAACAAACAAATAAATAAATAATAATATTAAATAATAATTACATTTCATTTAATTATTTTTATTTATTTATTTTTCCATCCATCCATCCATCCATCTTCTCCCGCTTATCCGTGGTCGGGTCGCAGAGGTAGAAGTTCCAACAGAGAGCCCCAAACGTTCCTTTCCCTGGCCACATCAACCAGCTCTGACTGGGGGATCCCAAGGCGCTCCCAGGCCAGCGAAGAGATGTAATCCCTCCACCTGGTCCTAGGTCTAACCCTCGGTCTCTTCCCAGCTGGACGTGCCTGGAACACCTCCCTAAGGAGGCGCCCAGCTGGCATCCTTACTAGGTGCCCGAACCACCTCAACTGGCTCCTTTCGACGCGAAGGAGGAGCGGTTCAACCCCGAGTCCCTCCCTGATGACTGAACTTCTCACCTTATCCCCAAGGGAGACGCCAGCCACCCTGCGGAGAAAACCCATCTCGGTCGCTTGTATCCGCGATCTCGTTCTTTCGGTCATGACCCATCCTTCATGACCATAGGTGAGGGTAATGGCCCGGTAGACAGAGAGCTTTGCCTTCTGGCTCAGCTCTCTTTTCGTCAAAGTGTCTTTAAGCACTACATCAATATTACGTTTTATTATTATTATTATTATTATTATTATTATTATTATTATTATTATTATTATTAGTTGTATTCAAACAATTAAAGATGAAAAACGTGAAAAATATGTACTTGTTTTTGTGTGATGCTTTTATGTTGAAAGGTCTAACAGGAAGTACAGTGCATTCCGGTTGCCTTGACATCACTCCAGTCAAACCAAACCCATGTCAGAACCAGGCAGGCGGGCTAACAAGTTGACTGTATATCTGTGGTCAACAGCTGGTAGAAAGAATATATTGTACTCTGAAGTTAACGTTAACTGTCTAAACTTTCATTTTGTCGCCGTTTGGCTGAAGACGAAGCTATTCTACCACCAACTGAAAGCAGTAAATATCTAACGTTAGTAATAAACATTAACTAGCTTACAGTTCGCAGACAGACGAACCTCCTGGATATTTACAACCGCTTTATCTTCCGAGAGACACTCGAAAAACCTACCGGGACACCACAACGAAGCAAAGGTAAGACAAAAATACAATATAAACGCAACACTGCCTTTCCACCACCTGTTAATGTTGATTAAAGGCAGTTAGCCTAATTGCTAATTTGCCAGTTGGCAGAAAACCCTAGGAAGTGCGCTGGATGTTGATGCAAATTCTACGTAGTGGCCAAACCGCGGTACTACAACTCAAGTGACGTCACTGGGCCTACAAATACTGTTTTCCCCATTGACTTACATTGAGGAAAGAGACGTATGTAAATCAATAATATAACATTTTATGGGCTAATTAAACTACCCAACACGAACACGTTGATAGCCCTTATTTGAATCATTCGGGTCTAAAATGCGCTTAAAGTTGAATCCAGAGTTATTTTCTCTCTCCATTCATTTGACACATGGGAGATAGGAGGCTGGGCTTAAGGGAAAGCTCAACTGCGCATGCTCAGTGGGCCCACATACGGGTACTTTTGCTCTTCATGCGCCACATAACTCATCGAAATGAATGGGGTTCTCTTTATACATCCATGGTAGACAGCGGTGACTCTGCAGTCGGGCATTGCGTACTATTATGTAATAAACCAGGTTGTTAAATGTTAGGTGAAGCAGTTGCTCCATCTCCATACGGTTCACATGCATCTCAGTGTGAACATATTTAGGAATAATCTTCATTTAGTTACAAGTGTGTGATGTTAGCTTCCCGTGTAATCAGGATGCGATGTGTTATGCAGCAGAAAATTGCTTAATAATTTCCTGCAGCCTCACTGTATCTAGGAGATGTGTGGTAGAAATAGTGCATCTTTTTGGCTGTGGTGTGTGATATTACCTCAGTGATGCAAATGTTGCTGCTTTTCTTATCCCAACTCCCCAGCTGTTTCCCCCAGCTGCACCAACCTCAAACATCCACAGATTCAAAGGTTTTAATGTCATATGCAGAGTAGCTTCAGTGTAGTAATGGCAATGGAAATATGAAAGGTCCCATGTCATGCTTTTCTGGTTATTACCCGTCCCCTTGTGTGTTATGTAGCTTTTTCTGCATGTAAACGGTCTGCAGAGTCACAAACCCTCAAAGTACACCCTGTAGCGAGTAAAACTCTAACACAGAAAATACCTGTCTCTGCTGCCCCAGAACGCCTCGTTGGACATTTATCTTTTTCCATTGTTTACTTCTTGGGTATAGTGACGTATTTGGGTATAGTGACGTAACGTAACGTAACGGCTCCGCAGATTGGTCCAAATGGACCAATCCGCGGAGCCGTTACGTTACGCCCGCGGAGCCGTTACGTTTGGACCAATCCGTGGACTTCCTCACACACACACGGCGGGACGTTGCGAGGCTCACTGCTGCGAGGAGCGGGACAGTGTGAGCTGGCTCACTGGTGTGGGGTCCGCGAGACACCGAGACACCACGGAACTCTGCCTGAGCACACACACAAACAAACTCCCAGCCAGGCTGCGGGTGTGTGTGTGTTTGGGGCTGGGTTTTGCTGTGTCTCGCTGTGTCTCGCTGTGTCTTGCTGTGTCTCGCTGTCTCGCAGACGGCCACTGGGCTCACAGGGAGGGGGGGGCAGGAGCTCCAACAAGCCGTTTAGGACAGAGAGTGAATACACATACTATACAGAGATGCTGTATGAGAGAAACCAATGAGATTTTGGAAAATTGCACAATATAAATCTATTTTAGTAGACCTCAACAATGGAAATATGATCAGTAGAAATGGCCATGACATGGGACCTTTAAGTCCCAGGCTCCTTCAGCAATGCAACATAAATATATATAAGATATAAGAAGAAAACTGAAATAAAATAGTGCAAGAGAATGTTGCAAAGACCAATGTACAGGTAAATGTCTAAGAAGTAAACTATATACATATAAAATAATAAGATGAGCTAAAAACAGAATCTAAGATTAAATAGTACAGGAATAAAATACTCCTTATTGTAGTTACAAATAAATATGTGGAATTCAACCAGATGGATGCTGAAGGTTATGAAGGCTTGATATATATATATATATATATATATATATATATATATATATATATATATATATATATATATATATATGATGTTGTTGCAGTGTTGTATGTCCGCTGCCTCCTCTGCCCTGGTATCTGTTTACACTTTCACCTGCCAGAAGAAACAGGACACTGGCTGGCAGTAAGAACTGTTCCTTATTCAGACAATCAATGCATCCGGCGGCACATCCTGGTTTGTTTTCAGATATCTGATATCAGCGTCTAAAGTTGTTTACTAACCCTTTTACGGAGCCAACATCTCTGGTCTTTAGACGCTTACTTGTGACAATAGAAAGATGAAGCAAACTGACCTTAGGTTTTATGAGTGAGTCTATTCTGGGTAACTGTCCCAATTTAGGTCCTGCCACTCACTTCTTTATTTCCATGTTTTCCATCCTCTGCTTATTTGCATGCTAATGAAGGGTTATCCCAGACTTCCATGCCAACATTTTGCTGAGATAAAGGCTCGCAATCCAGGGTCACAGGAGCTCATTTGTCAGCCAAATGAAGTTTCCATTCTGCCCTTCACGAACCACAGCTCGTGGAAGACGCACGTGGTTTTAATTTGAATGCAGAAGTATTTTACTTTTGCCTTTTATCTGTACCTTGCCGTGGTGACGCGATACATTTCCCTGCTGTTGGACGAAAAACGGCTTTCTGATTCTGAGACTATGCTCTGGGAATATATTAGTATTGACATGCAAAGAAAAATAACAGGAGATCATCTTGAGTTGTTTGGAAGTCTTCTAAATATCTTTAATGATGCACAACAACACACATGAACTAAAAAGTGATTGAGCAATAGCTTCTCAATTTATCAGTTAACATTTTTGCAAAAAATACAATTTATTGGTATCTGGTTGAAAGTCTTTTTTGGGAACTAATGCCATGGAAAATGTGCTTTAGTGGAACATTTACCATGAGATACACCATCATGTTAATGAACTGATTAATTATGCCAAGTGCTGGGACAGAGGACTGACTTGTTGCAAGGAGAGAGGCCGTTTCTTTGGACACGAGACATGTAACACTGCCTTGTTGTCACCGCAAAGTGTTTTGAGCGGTTTGATTAATCTTTCCTGCAATACATTAAGTAAACAAGGTAGAGCTCATGGATGGAGTCTTGTGTCAACAGGAGGTTTCATTTGCGTTGTATTGTTTTCTAGAAGGGAATAGACAAAAGAAGGTTAGCCTTGTGATGTAACATCATAAGAAACATCACACAAACCCCTTCCTGTACTGTCAATTACATTCAAATAGCTTTATTAGCATGACCATAGTGACATGTATTGTGAAAGCTTTGTACAATTGTGACATCTAATCATCAATATGAGATCTCACTCACACGCACGCACGCACAGAGACAGAATGACACACACACACACACACACACACACACACTGATGAGAGACGACCTTGAACATAAATAAAGTCTCTTAGGATTAAACATTTTTAACAAATGCAAGAACAACAACATGTTATCTTTACATGGAAAACAATATACTTTTTGAACATGAACTAGAAAAAGTCATTAAAACAACACATAACAATTGAAAAAGTCAAGGTGAGTTTTTGATTATTGCCCTTGACTGAGCAAATATTCAAATGCGAGTTAGACACCACAGCAGCCTTGTCTCTCTGTGCCTCCAGACTGTCTCACTCTTAGAAGCCATAACAAACGCTGTGTTGCTCAGAAAGTGAATTTAAAGCCAAGGCCAGAGCCTAATCTTCCAGCTGGGACACTCAGGCCACTGGCTGTGGGATGGCTGATTAGATGCATTTGCTCTGACGAATGCCAGATGTCCTCCAAGTGAGATAGTTGCCTCTCCTTTCTTGGATTTATCCAACAGCAGCACACGCATCACGGTACATTCTGTCCCTTTTTTCTTTAGTTCAACAGTCTTTATCACCATCCGAAGCTTACCTAACAGCTCTTTTTATTACAATGCAAGCGTTTCATTGTTTCAGCCTTCATTATTTCAAGAGGTTTAACTACCCTAGGGCATCAAACAAGACTGTACAAACACACCTTCAGTAGGTCTGCCTGGTGAAGTAAGGGTTTAATGGAGAGAGTGGTTGCTAGTGGCAGCTTTACAACCGGTCCACTGCTGAGGAGGATTTGTTGCTTGTTAAAGGGCCTCAAAAAATCAACTAGAAGTGGCTTTAGATGCAATACTGGCTTCGAAACATCTGTAATATAGAATAAAAGTATCATCTCTTTAGTTTTCTATGTCTCACTGACTCAAACTGCTCACAAATTAAATCATGTCTCATGTGAATCTTTCTTTATCAAGTGATTCATGGACGAAACCTTAAAGTGGACCTATCATGCTATATTTGAATAATATAGTGTAGGACCATACCTATATAAGGCATATTATATCATTGAAGTGTTCAAATCTGGATCAGTTTTTATCAGATCCGTTGCAGCCCCTTTTTTAGAGATTTGGGTATAGAGGAAAATAGAGAGGGTTGTGTTTTCTGACACCTGGTGAGTTCCCTGGAACACCGGGGACACATATTCATGTATACAAGACGTACACAAGTGCATTTTGCATGATAGAATTTTGAATTGAGCCGTCCCTTTATAGATACTATCTCTTTACGTAGTAGTTAGGGATGCTCCGATCGCCAATTTTGGGGCCGATCGCCGATCGCCGGAATCAGTATCTGCCGATACCGATCGCCGATCCGATCGAGTGGGCGGGGCCTAAATGGAAGATTTAAACATCACTTTAAATCTTCCATTTAAAGTGATGTTTAAAACTCAGTTAATGGGGCTCATTCACTGGAGCTTCCACAAACAACAATCAACTTAATTATTACATTCAAATTATGTATATTATTCAAGTTTACATTCACTTTGGATAATAACACGGGAGAAATGAGCAAGCGCTCTCTTTTCCTCTCTCTCCCTCTCTCTCTCCCTCTCTCTCTCCCCCTCTCTCTCCCCCGCTCTCCCTCTCCTGACAGCCCGTCAGTATCGTCTCATGCAGCTCGCTGATCCAGTAATGTGTGAGGCCGACAGTGAAGAATAAACATATTTATAACTAGTTTAGCTTGTTCCAGAGGTAGATAAAATAGCTAAGTGTGTTAGGTCTAACTCTTGTGTGTTTCGCTCCGCTCACCGGTCCGTCACAGCGGGTGGAGCTGCAGGATTTCTGCTTCACACACACGTTGCATATCGCTATTTTACTGTCTTTTTCGGACACCTTAAAATAATGCCAGATCGGTGAAGCCATTTTGGCGAGCTTGTTTTGCCGCGCACAGAGAAAAGTGTCATGTATTTTACGTCATGCGATCGGCTCTCGCGATCGGCATGTTTAGAGAGCACCGATCGATCGGTAGAGAGTGAGTATCGGCAGATCTCGATCGGTGACCGATCGATCGGAGCATCCCTAGTATTAGTGATGGGAATTCCGGCTCTTTCGGCCCCTAAACGGCTCTTCATTTCACCACAGTTTACATTACATTACATTACATGTCATTTGTTAGACGCTTTTATCCAAAGCGACTTACATACATTCAGTACTGTGGACAATCCCCACAGGAACAATTTGGGGTGAAGTGTCTTGCCTAGGGACACAACGACATGCTGACTGCAGTGGGACTCAAACTTGTTACCCCCTGATTCAAAGTCCAGCACACCACCCACTGAGCCACAGCCTCCCCCCTTTACCACGGAGCCTCAGTTTCACCGCTGCGAGGCTCCGGCGCTCGCAGTTCACGCGCGTGCTCCACTAGCACCCCCCGTCAAAGTTCGCCGGCAGTACACTTTCCGTCACAGGAACACGCTTTGCTGGCGGCGAAAAGAATCCCACCAGACTCCTTTGCCCCTCCCACAGAGGGATGTCCTTGTCCTTTTTCCTTTTCATCATTTCAAGCGATAAAACTCTCGATCTTCTCTTGAATTATTAATTTTTTTGGACGCCCTCGGCTCGAGTTCAGGGCTTTCCGAGCTGAATAAGGGCGACAAATGACGGCAAGACGCCCTCCTGGCGGAAACACTGACTTTTTTACAGTTGTGTGGTAGCATGTGTCCTTCAAACTGGAAAACATGAAGATGACTTTAAGATGGCCTACTTACTCTTCTGTGTATGCATGCATGATCATTCAGGCAGTACAGTCTGCAGGTAACCACAAAGTCATGTTTGGAACAGAGTTACATAACGCAGGAATTTCACAGGCAGACTTCATTTTCTTCTCATACTTTCCAGCTAAATGATGAGTCATGACATCAACATCTGTCCATGCCAGATCGCCAACAGATGTGCTTTATAGAAGTCTACTTATTTGTAATTACAGTTGGTTGCAAAAATGTGGTGGTAAATCAGGCCAGTGTGTGTTTCAAACCTTCCCAAAAGAGTGCACTCACTGCCACATTTTCACAACAAACAACAAATTGACCGTCTTCTTTTTCTTCTTGTGCTTTTGGTGAGCAAGCAAGGTAGAGGTGATATTTGCATTTGGTGGTACAGGGTGGTACAAAACAGTGAAGGCCTGCATTTTCCTCTGTGATTAATAAACAATCTGTTAAGTTTAAAGAGAGGTTTCACCATCTTCATTCACGTTTTTAAAGTTGAAAGATCTGAACACCAAAATAATCTGATCCTTTGCACCTTGGTTTGTGAGACTTGAGTCATCTTTAAAGATATGAATTGGAGGAATTTTGCTAACCAGTTGCTGGAGACACTTCCAGTCTCAACAAAACACCACAAGCTCCTGAGCTGACTCATTAAATCTCTTTGGTACTGCGGGTGGAGCCTTCGAACACACCTCGCATTGAATCACAGCTGAATCACATAATATCTCAAAGAAGAGACAGAAAGAACACCCGGAATCAACATTTGCAAGTGACTGACTGAGTACTAATGTTTTTACATGAGGCAAAGTGTTGGAACAACTACAATCCACTTCTAAAAGGATCAGAGAAATATGTAATTTGAGACAATGGAAACAAAGGCCTTGGGAATATGCCATTTCTCTCGCTGTAGTTCTCTACTAATATCCCTTGGGCAAGGTTTTTTGTTCTTGTTGTGGTGGCATTAAATATGTTCCTGCCGTAACAAAGGCAATATGAATATACACGTATTAACTAAAAGAAAACGTGTCTGACTCTGAAAGGGATGTTTGATTAGAAATACAGGAGCAAGTATTTCAGTGACTGAACACGTTTCAGATTCTTGATGCTTTAGATGCATTTCCAGTGTCCATTGTCTCTATTTAAAGAAAATGCAACTTGTATTCACTTAAAACCATCCTGAGAGCTCAGTGTATTTCATGTTTCAATATGAAAAGTATTTGTTTTTCACTGGCTAACAATTAGTAACCACATAAGTCGTGATTATAAACCATTTCCCCCCCAAAATGTGTTATCAGCTCCTGCTTCAAACTGTTTGAAGATGGTGGCGGCACCTGCTCTTTAAATGCATTTCCTGTTCCCATGTAAAAACAATTGTCATGTTGACACCAAACACACATATCCACACTTCTAAAACAACAAACAGATCTTTCTCTGTGGCGGTGTAATACTTATACGGTATATCCTTTTGAAACAAGCGAGGGCACCTGTTCTGCTCTCACCTCGTGACAGAGTCGTTGCGTCTTCGGCCAATCAGCAGCTGCGTCTGCCAGCTTTGTTCTACTTTGACCGTGACAAACAACTTTAATGCCACACAGACACAATAGACAACATGTGGCCGCTGCTGTAGTTGAATGTAATCTCATTTGCTTAAAGGATGATGGCAGTCAGCATGGCGAATATTGGACGATAACGATGTTTGGCAGATCCCTACTTCGCCCTCTGTTCAGCAGTCCTTGTTGTTTAGCTAGAGAGATACAAGTGTTGTACATGCGCTGCTTTCTCTTGACCCAATTTACTCATTCAGATTCCTGTGCACAGCTGCATCTCTTTGAGGAATGCATGGCTTTTCATGAGCTTGTTGTAAACAGAGGGATGGTGGTGATGCTTTGTTTTGCTGAGCTCAGTGTACAGTGTCAGCAACAATACAGTTACATTTGATCTTGACCTGAAAGTTTGCTGACTTGTGGTCAACAAAACTGAACAGCTTTTCTGTTGGCTGCAAGACACGACCTAAGAGGAAACGGAGCGTGACGGGGACACAATCTTGAGTTGCATTATTCATAATATTCACCAAGAAATTGCATTTGGGGTGTCACATCTCTGAACTCATCTCTGAGCTTTCTAAATCACGTTTTAGCAGACAGATGATTTGTGCTGATGAATGACTATATGGCATTTAGTGTCTCTCCTATCTCAAATCCCCAGTGTCACAGTGCCAGGGTTAGCGAGACCTTAAAGAAAGAAGTTAATCAAATCTTTATCCTGCCTCCTTTCTGATTGTCCTTGAAAGACTTTTTCCTCAATCTCTTGGCTAAAAAAAGATTATTTTGAGATGAGGTGTTGTCATAAGATTTACTTTAACATCCTGCTGTTCTTATCAATATTTTAGCATTGTCTCAAAACTCCTTCCGCCTCTTTTATCTCTGTTTAGATAAGTTATCTCTGTGGACCCATCTCTCCACCTTGTAATCAGAATCAGAATCAGAAACGGGTTTATTGCCAGGTAGGTTCACACATACGAGGAATTGGACTTGATGTCGTGGTGCATACATAAAATATAAAACAAAGAATCTCAATATAAAACAAAAAATCTTTAAGGACACTGTAATAAAATATAGTTAAATAGCAATAAATTATAGAATATAAACTATGAAATATGAAATAAGAATATGTGCAGTAAGCAGTATTTGAACATTGTGTGCATTAATGTAATGCATATAGAGTCTATGTTGTGTCAGTGGGGGGGCCGGGCCTTGTTTAAGAGGCCGGTAGCGGAGGGGAAGAAACTGTTCAGGTAGCGAGAGGTTTTGGTCCTGATGGAGCGCAGCCTCCTGCCAGAGGGGAGGGGGGTGAACAGTTTGTGTCCAGGGTGGCAGGGGTCGGCCACTATCTTCCCTGCCCGCCTCAGGGTCCTGGAGGCGTGCAGGTCGTGGAGGGATGGCAGATTGCAGCCGATCACCTTCTCTGCAGAGCGGATGACACGCTGCAGCCTGCCCTTATCCTTGGCTGTGGCTGCAGCGTACCAGATGGTGATGGAGGAGGTGAGGATGGACTCCATGATGGAGGTGTATTTGCGTTCTTCCTAAAGTCCACAACCATCTCCACTGTCTTGAGAGCTCCAGGTGGTTGTCCCTACACCAGGTCACCAGATGGTCCAGCTCCCACCTGTAGGCAGACTCGTCCCCACCAGAGATGAGTCCGATGAGCGTGGTGTCGTCTGCGAACTTCAGGAGCTTGACAGCCAGGATGATGGTGTTGAAAGCAGAGCTGAAGTCCACAAACAGGATCCTGGCGTAGGTTCCTGCTGTGTCCAGGTGCTGGAGGAGGAAGTGAAGGGCCATGTTGACAGCGTGGTCCACAGACCTGTTGGCTCGGTCCAGGAGGGGGTCTGTGATGGATTTTATGTGGGACAGGACAAGGCGCTCAAAGGACTTCATAACCACAGAGGTCAGGGCGACGGGTCTGTAGTCATTTAATCCTGTGGTCTTTGTTTTCTTGGGAACCGGGATGATGGTGGAGGTTTTTGAAGCATGCTGGGACGTGGCAACAGTGAGGTGTTGAAGATGTCAGTAAACACAGGAGACAGCTGATCAGCACAGAGCTTCAGGGTGGAGGAGTAGACATTGTCAGGGCCAGCCGTTTTTCTGCTATTGAGTTTTCTAAAAAGTCTGTTTACATCCCTTTCATTGATTGAGAGAGAATTTGATGTGTCGGGGGAGGTCAGTGGTGGGAGAGTGGGACACTGAAGGGGAGGGGGATGTGGAGGTGTGAGACTGAAGCTGTTGGGTGGTGTCATGGGGGATGGTGTCAGGACTGAACTCTTTAGCTGGCTACACACCAACCCGATTTTGGGAGTCTGAGGCCGTCAGAGGCAGTCGGGCATTCGCGGCGCCCTACTGAGGTTGGTGTGTCCCGCACCGTTGTCTCTTTACGGCACCTTTTCACACATGTTGAATCGGCCGCGGGAGGTCAGAGAAAGTCGGCCCAAGCAATCACTCTGATTGGCTGTTCACACTACCGCTGCCTGCTGGTAAGGACAGTTATTGCCACTCGTTGACTGAAGTATTTGCGGTGTGTTCGTAGGCGGGCGGCGTAGCGGGCGGCGTAGGCGACGTAGGCGACGCAGCCGACGCAGGCGACGAAGCTGACGTAAAAGTCGGGATGCCTTCGGTACGCATTCTTTGGTCTCAGGTGGGTGTGTAGCGGCCTTTTGTCTTAAAATCTACAGTAGAACTGATTCAGGCTGCCTTTACACGGGAACGTTTGCGTTTATGCACAGTATGCGTTTTCAAAAAAGTCTTCTGTTCACACGCATTCGTTTCATTTAACGTGTCTGTTCACACGAGACCGCTGGAAACGCTGTAGTACATATGCCGGGACTGTAAGTGGCGCTGTACTTCCACACGAGACCGCTCGAAAGCGCTGGACACACTGTAGTACATATGCCGGGCCTGTAACTGGTGCTGTAACTTCCGCCACAAAATACACCAAAAGCAGCGAAGAAGACCCCGGAGCATGGTTGCCATGGTTGCCCTTCTGTTTATGCCCCGCGGTGGATTTAGCAACATGTAGTAGTTCATGTAATTCTCCATGTCCACTTGTTGCTGATGGTTGTGGTAGAGGAGCTGTAGATTTTGCACTAACATCTGTAGCATGGTCAGTAGCAGTAGCACTAGCAGTAGCTACTGACAGTAGCTACTGACCATGATACAGCAGTGAGCAGCAGAGGTGGGGAGAGGCGGGGCTATGGCTTCATCTATCGGGAAATGATCGTATAGAGGCGATTACACGGAGCCATTTGACCCCCCAGAGCGTTTCGTTTGCAAATCTATCCACCTTGGAACCCGTTATCGTTTGTGGGGTCCGTTTCTATCGTTTTGTTACGGCCTCGTGTAAATGAAAGGGCTATACGCAAGATAAACTATGCAGATACAACCCGTTTCGTTCTCGTGTAAAGGCAGCCTCAGATCGTTTGCAAGGCGTCGGTCGTTCATTCAGGTTGTGCAGGCTTTATTCTCTTGGCTGATAATTGCTGTTATTTGAGGGAAAAAAACACCTCTTTCTTCAACAAAGATGTTCTTTTTTAAATGTCTTTGGTGATGTTTACACGAGAACGCAAACGGTTGTATCCGCTACTTTTCTCTTTCGTGTAGCCCGTTCGTTCACACGAGGCCGTAACTAGGGATGCTCCGATCGCCAATTTTGGGGCCGATCGCCGGAATCAGTATCGGCCGATACCGATCGCCGATCCGATCGATTGGGTGGGGCCTATGGGGATCTTCCATTTAAAGTGATGTTTGAAGCTCAGTTAATGGGGCTCATTCACTGGCGCTTCCACAAACAACAACCAACATAATTATTACATTCAAATGAAGTACATTATTCAAGTTTACATTAACGGGAGAAATGAGCGGAGGGGGTCTTCTTCGCTGCTTTTGGTGTATTTTGTGGCGGAAGTACAGCGCCACTTACAGGCCCGGCATATGTACTACAGCGTCTCCAGCGGTCTCGTGCGAAAGTACAGCGCCACTTACAGGCCCGGCATATGTACTACAGCGTCTCCAGCGCTTTCAAGCGGTCTCGTGTGAACGGAAAACTTTTTTGATATCGTATTCGGTTCGTTTGCGTTTCGTTTGCGTTTACGTGTAAATGGGGTCTTAGACTGTGCTCTGTCCTTCATCTCACAGAACTTGCTGTAAGTCCGTGTCACACTTTCTGAAAACACTGACTCCACATTACATGCCTCGGTCACCGTCTTCAGTCTCATTAATCCCACTGAAGATGACTTTTCATTGCAGTGCTGTAATCCCCTCACATGGTCACTACTCGTGCACATCCAGAAAGGTCAGACAAGGTCCTAGTCTCTCTTTCGGACCTCATTTGCTGGCAACATTTTGTAAGATTTAGGAAAGAGCCAAGGGAGATATTTAAGGGGGAAGTAGACGCTATGCAGAGGAGAGATTTTATCTAAAGCTTTTACCAGACGAGCTGTTGCCAAAAAGATACAAAAGGTAGATGTATTGAGGAGGTTAAATAAGGGAAAGACTGGAAGCATAATACTGGTGCCTCATTGTGTGGCCATTTAGAATAGGTGTTTCAAAAAACAGACTGTACATGCAGGTAGTTTTGATAAAAGAAATGTTGTGTTTTTGAGAAACCACTAACATAATACTTTTTCGCTTTATCAAGAAAATATTTATGGACATCATACATTGATATACACACCAAACATTGACATCAGGGGTAGACAGGTAAACATACACAGTAAACAACATAAATAAAAAAGTATAAATGAAGGAAAATACTGATAAAACAAACCTAAAGGTAACACTTTAAGTACAAATATTTATAAAATACTCATTTGGTTTTGATTGCTTTCTTATTTTTGATAGCGGTGCCATATTGTTGTTATTCTAAGCTGCAAAATGTAGTTTTGCGACAGTCCGTTTCTTGTGAATGTGAAATGTTCCCAAAAATAAAATAAGTTTTACAAAAAAAACAATATTTGTATCAAATCCATCACCATTAAAGTTTGTAAAAATGTACTCGTCCTGAATTTCCTCGTCCGGAGTACAAACAGTCATAGAATAAATGAAATATATTGTATGTAACATTTCAAATGAAACCTCTTTGACTTTATGATTGAGATAAAATGTGTTTCCAATTGTTTTATATCGACTTCACATCAAGCAGGAAATGCTTTTTGTTGAAAGCTTTCTCCTGCGCTCACACAGAAGGAGCCCTCACTGCTGCTCAGCCTGCAGCACATAGCCTACATTACAGAGAAAGAGGAAGAAAAATATGGTGATGTCATCTCTATGTGTCTCTCTCTTTCTCTCTCCTCCTCTCCCTCGTCCTCTCTCAGAGGCTCGGTTGTGAATTTAATGTTTTCTGCCACCCGAGCTGCACGAGGTAGGTCATTCATTCCCCTCCCTCTTGCACATGTGCATGCTGCCTCTGTGTGGGGAAATGCTCCTGAACTTGACCTGGATGAATATAGTCTGTTTATGTTGCTGTGGGTTTTATAATATCACTCTTGGCGCTTCTTTTGGGTGTAAATGTGTGCGCTCGGCTGGGTTAACAGATGCTAATTCACGAGGTCACATATTGAGTCGATACTGAGAATGTGTCCGGAGGTGTCAGACTGCAGAGAGCTGTTGAAATCCCAGCCTGAGACGAGGAGTTAAATCATAAAGCTGCTGACAGCATCCGTCGTGTTTGGATTAGGATTGCGATTCATCCTCCAGCTCAGGCTGTTTTTCTTTTTTTTTTTGTCCACCATGAACTCCTTTTTCTCAAAGGTCATTATCGGGTCACAGGAATGTCGCCTGTCGCTGTGACCTTTGCACTTTTTACTCCCTTGTGATCCCTGCAAATCCTCTAAAACAAACGATCTTAAGGCTGATTGTGCTGACATCTCAGCCTCTCTCTTCTGTTACGCAAGAGGCATCATATACACACACACACACACACACACACACACACACACACACACACACACACACACACACACACACACACACAAACAGACACATATTATAACTGGGTCTCTGTGCGTCACACAAATTTCTTCACCGTGCAGCTCTGTAGTTCTGTCTGGTTTTCCTCTCGTTTCGTGCCGTACGTTAGTAAGCAGTGTTTGTCTATTATGGGATGGAACAGCCGAGTCACACAGTCTCCTTGACACCGCGGGAGTTCAGAGCTTTCATCACGCTCATCAGCACTCCCATCCACATGTCGCTCTGATTTATCAAATGAAATGTCCGTCATCATCTTTTGCATATAATCTTTTTTTAAGGTGACTGACTTGCTGCTGGTAGTCCACGTGCCAATTCCCACAGAAAATGGATATTAGTGATACTATTATATATTTTTACACAAACACAACCGAACATTCCCCAACATTAGACATATGGCAGATTACAAAATAATGCAAAAAATAAATAAAATAAAGTGTGCAGTTACTAGAAATCAGTTTAAAGTACAGACCAAGAATATAATAAGATTTGCATATTAACAAATTCAACAAAAATACAATAAAAGCAAGTCCACAAACAGAGCAGAGTACAGCTTACAATTCTCCAAATAGATTAACCATATTTCACAGTATTAGTGATATTATTAAAGAAAAAGAGATTCTGTGTCATGCTGTTTTTTTTAGAGATGTGAGGTGTAGACCCTGGCAACCTGTTTTAAAGATATATGGGGCAGTGTTTAATCTCTACTTCTGGGTCCATATCATCTCAATTCCTCAATTACCTAAATAATAATTCATTAAAAAAGCCTACTTTTGTGTTTTATCCTAGTTCATTAATTGTAAGCTTTAAGATGCGTTCAAAGGGAATTTTCCACGTTGATGCGGTGCTCGGACAAAAACAAAAAGTTCAACTTTTCTGGGTCCATATCATCTAAATTCCTCCTAAATAATAATTCATTAAAAAAAGCCTACTTTTGTGTTTTGACCTAGTTAATTAATTGTAAGCTTTTTTTCCACATTGATGACGCTCAGACAAAAACAAAAAATACTGTGGTTTTCTGTTTGAATTGTATTGAAGTGGTAAACAGGGAAAACATGAGACATTACAACCTCATGCCTTGCTTTTATCTCTCATCCAGCATGTTGGCTCCGTATATCTCACTTAACATGTAATCATTTCTCAAACGCTCAGCAGTGACAGCAGATCTCTGGCTGTCAGACAGCAGCGTCCCTACGATCAGCTTAGTCTCTGAAATGATTGCTATCCTTGCCCGCCCTTCAGCTGAGCTCCACTGCTAATCTCAAAACAATCAAAGTGAAAGTTTCCACTGCTGCACATTCAAAACAATAGCAACGAGTAATCCAAAATCCCATTATTTTCAACCTGAGCATTTCCTGTGATGTTTGTTTCTTGTTAAACAACCTGCTCTTAAACAATGCATACTTTTTTTTGGGTGCTATATGCAATATTTAACAGCCTGCCGTTAGTAATATGCAGCCCTAATTAAAAGTGCATATACTATGATTGATCAAATCCTATTTAAAGCTGCTGAAAGAAAACAATTTCAAAGGTTTATTTTTGTATTTATATATTACATAATAAGCCAGCAAGACCCAAAGGAACATAAATAACCTTTGTGAGAGATCAGTTGTACTTAATGAAAGGGATTTTGTGTCATCATTCTGCGCAGAAACCTTTCTCATTGTTATTTTTGTTTTGTTTGCAGGTGTGCATATTCACAAAGCATGTGTTTACGCTCTTAAACTTGACTCTGCAATTGATGAGTGTGTCACCTAAAGGTATATATTCTTTGAAAAGGTTCCCTGTGATCTTTTGGCTCTGTGGAGGAACCCCTCTGCAGGTGTTTCACGCCTTGTTTTCGGGCCACTGCCAAGCCACACATTTTAGGATTCCCTGTGTGTTTGCCCTCTATCTTTGGCATTGACTCAAAGCTCTCAGCTGGCACACTGCTGTGGTGCAGCTGAAAC
Organism: Trematomus bernacchii; assembly: GCF_902827165.1. Classification (NCBI taxonomy): domain Eukaryota; kingdom Metazoa; phylum Chordata; class Actinopteri; order Perciformes; family Nototheniidae; genus Trematomus; species Trematomus bernacchii. The sequence continues at coordinate 644,536 of NW_022987608.1, forward strand.
AGATTGTTATGGGCCAGCAAGGGGAGAGGTGTCAGAAAAGTGTTGTAGAAAATAAAGACGGAGTGTAGTAGCAGAGTGGATTGTCTGTGACTGGCGTGTCCATTGTTTATTAGGTGAATCAGAGTCTCCTACACGGCTAGTTCCGTGTTTTGAAAATATAGAAAAAGCTTAAAAAGGCATTCGTATTTTGACAATAAAAGATATATAAGGTGCCGAGCCATGCTAGCAGCTCTTTGTACTTAGGCATAGCAGTGCTTTGAGCTAAATGCTAACATCAGCGTGCTAACATGTTTACAGTGACAAAGGTACCATACTGATGATTACAGATGTATTGATTACCATGTATCTATCTTAGTTTTTGATATTGCCACCAAGTACAGCTGAGGCTAATGGTGAATATCATTAGTTGTGCATTTATTTGATCCTAAACCTAAATATAGAACAAAACCAATATAGTCCTGCCGGTGAAACTGATGATAAGCAAGTTAAAGGATCCCCAAAGTAATAAAAACATGAATCGTCAAGCTATTCCCATCCAAAAGCCTTCAAATCTAAACCTTTGCCAATGTTCCCATTCGGTCAGCTGCAAAAAGAGGGCTACTTCGAAGTAGGGATGCCAGAAACTGACCATGATCAAATTCGAAAATCGGACAGCCCTGGCGAATATTAATCGATTATTTGCCGACCCCCCCCCCCGAAAATAATTTTCGATTATGGAGACTGTAACGAATATTCGAAAAATCGAATAATCGCTGGCATCCCTACTTCGAAGCTAATGTCACACCCACAAAGCATGGTAAACCAGACCATCTCCATGTTTCAAGACGCCTTCCTATCAAGCCGTTCAAACCTTGAGTCGTTCGAGGCGCACCACTGGGCAGGAAATGCCTAGTTTTCACAATGATGAGAGGCCGAAATCCTAATGAAAAAGAGTATAAATGCCCACCTTTACCTTCAGAGTCCTTAGAACAAAGAGAGTGTCTTATCATCCTAACGCTCCTAAACCATGTAGTCATGGGCTTTTATTTCTCTGTTGATTCCCCACCTCTCCTGTCAGGCTGCTGCTGAGTCATGCATCGCTAAAGCCTGTTTTAGAGAAAGAGTGGAAAGCATCTGTCTCTGTGTGACAGTCCTTGAGAGTCAAGGCCAGAAGAAGTGTGGGAGCCAAGAGATGAATCAAGAGCTGGTGCATTAGATTAGTACAGCGACTGGTGGGGGGATTATGTGACCTTCTTTTTGTCAGAATGTCCTCCTGTCCTCTGTCTGATGTTGGGCACTAATTGTCTCTTAAAACCAGTTAAACCCCACGGCCCCGCGGGCGGGGGCAAAACGCAACATCTTGCAAGAAACAGCGTCTGAGGGCTTCTTAACATTTAATAAACTATGAATGTGTCATACCCACTTAACGGGAAGAAACTCAGCTTTCAGACAATATTAACAATTTTTAGCAAAACAAAACAAAAGGGTAATAACAAAGGCTCTGAATTAGCACCGAGTGAAAAAATGCTAACGCAATTAGCACAGAACTCAAGATCAAATACCCTTATTACTTATCGTATCTGCACAAACAAGATATTGTATATTTATGTCAATAACGGAGATTTCTTATTAGCTGCTACGAGAGTGTATGACAGCTTCCGGTTTTGGGCATTCTGGCTACGCATCACTCATTCACCAATGGGTAATGTTTAGATGGATTTTAGGAACTTCCCCTCGATTCTATTGGCTCTAACGGTTAAAAAGAGATGTCTATCATCAAAATCGACCGAGGGGGCCATAGATATGGAAAATCCACCCAAATGACCCCAGAAGTGGGTTTCTTTTTCTAAATCTCTCTAAAAAGGTCAAATGTCACTTGTTTTGCATCAATCGTGATACAGGGTACTTATTATATGTTATAGTTTGGATTCCTAAAGCTTTTAGTCTACTATCCCATCATTCAAGGGTAGTTTTCACTATAAGTAATGGGTTATTTTTGGACGGACACTATCATTTACATTTTTTCACTATGTTCAATCTGAATTTACTTTAAAATAAAACAATTCTATATTGATTCTGACTCTTCTACATCCAACTCACAGGTTTATCATTGCTTTGAGGAAAAAGATTATTAATTTACCCCTTTTAGAAGGGAAGTTATTGTCATTTGTTCTGGGAATGTCATTTTCGAGCCTGAGGCCTGGAAAACAGGCTCGGGGGTTAACTTGTTTTAAGAGTTTCCTGAAGCTGCGTTACTTCCTCTTGGCACCTCTGAAGAAACTCTCTGTAGGTCGCACAGTATCTTCCTCTTGGCACCTCTGAAGAAACTCATGTTTTCTCTGTAGGTCGCACAGTATCTTCCTCTTGGCACCTCTGAAGAAACTCTCTGTAGGTCGCACAGTATCTTCCTCTTGGCACCTCTGAAGAAACTCTCTGTAGGTCACACAGTATCTTCCTCTTGGCACCTCTGAAGAAACTCATGTTCTCTTTGTAGGTCGCACAGTATCTTCCTCTTGGCACCTCTGAAGAAACTCATGTTCTCTCTGTAGGTCGCACAGTATCTTCCGTTTGATTTCTGCTTCTCAGGAGAGGTGGGAAATAGTGAAGTACAACTACTACTACTATACTGTACTACAATAGTAAAGCTTGGAGTTTCTACAGCTCGATTCAACTCTTCATTTGATGCCGATTTTCAAAATATTGATTTGATTTGATTTGATTTATTTTGAATGTGTAAAACAATAATACACAAATTGAACCTGAGAATTATTATACAATACAAAATTAAGCAATGTCAAAATTGATTTACAAAAATATGACTGATTCTAAATTATATAAAAACAAATAATCGACTTAAAGGGGACCTATCATTAACTCTTGGTGTCAAGCAGATTTATGTAGAGCAACATATGATGTAGGCAATATTGAAGTAACGCACCACACTACAGCTGTATATACTGTGCATGAAGTTCTGTTTTGGTACCCTCAGGTCATCAGTAATAATAATAATACATTTAAAGGGGACCTATCATGCAAAATGCACTTTTGTATGTCTTTTATACATGAATATGTGTCCCCGGTGTTCCAGGGAACTCACCAAGTGTCAGAAAACACAACCCTCTCTATTTTCCTCCATACCCAAATCTCTAAAAAAGGGGCTGCAACGGATCTGATAAAAACTGATCCAGATTTGAACACTGTCCTGACGTCAGGACGGTGGCGCTACGGCTATTGGGCCAACTCCACCAATCAGGAGGAGACAACCACGGCATTGCCGTTCGAAAGCGCTGGAGACGTTGTAGTACATATGCCAGGCCTGTAGATGGTGCTGTTCTCACAGAATCAACCCTTGCAAAAACAGAGCTAACATTTTTCAAATTGAGCGAAATGAGGCATGGCTAAAATGCATGATCTGTTTGGTATTTTGAAAAAAAAAAAAGTATAAATATGCCTTATATAGGTATGGTCCTACACTATATTATTCAAATATAGCATGATAGGTCCACTTTAATTACACATCCGAAAAGGGGTGGGAAGAAGTTTACTTATTTAAATCCCACCCCTTCTCCCAAAAACTCAATTATTAACATATATATATTTATTTGTTCTTAAAGAGATACATTTGTTTTTTAATATATATATATATAAATATAAATCTGTTTAAGGAGAAGAGAAAGGTTTTTCTTCTTTAATAAATTCCCCTTATGGCCCCCCCGTGGTCTGATGCTGTATCTCAGTTTGATCCTTATCATTAAAATATCCACTTGAAGCAGCAATCAGATAAAGTGGGTACCCTTTATAATCTTAAAAGCCTTTTTAGGACAACCACATGTTGGCAGGCAACTGCACCGCCCAAAATAATCTCCTCAAAAGCGCAGAGTGTAATTACCAGATGGTCCCGCTTGTTCATGTTGAGGTCTGAGTGCAGTGTTTGAATCAGTGGGAGGACAGTTATGAACTGGAGGGTTAGTGTTGTAATTTATTCTGTGCAGGTACAGTGACTGCATGGAGAACACATGCGTCTGACCCTTCAAGGGCTCCTTTGATGGATGATTGTGTGCTGAATGTAAATCAACAGATGCATACACACCGAAAAAAACTGAACCGTTGACTTTAATTAAATGTATTATGTCAACAGATTTCACATAACTGTATTAGGTTAGTTGAAAGCAATATTTCTAAGTTTTAATACAAAATATTAGGTTCAACTTAATGTTATTGCTTTCAAATAATCGAATACAGTTATGTGAAATCTGTTGACATAATACTTTTAATTAAAGTAGATTTTTCAGTGCATGCATGCATATAGATAGATAGATTATGGTAGAGTTGGTGTGAAAGGGAGAAACTTAACCAACTATGATGTGTATAGAGAATGTGTTTTGTATAGACAAACCTACACACCTACAAAAAACAAAGTGAAAGGAATTGCACTAAACATATTGTCCTTTAGTGAATAGTGATAACACTGTTCTTCTTCTTCTTCTCTCTCTCTCAGATATGCAGCGGTCCGAGCAGCGCTGACAGGCCGGACTCTGGATCAAAACAAACATGGAGTCTTCCTCTGAGTCCCAGCAGGAGCCTGAGAAAACTCTGGTGAGTCAACACACACCCTTACTCTATGTCTCACTGTCACATGACCCAGGTACTCAACACGCTGCTATTCCAAAATGAGAAATGGGTGAAGTTTAGAAATATATCATAACACGTAGGTTCCTTGTAACTGCTATATACAAATATTCTGACTGATAAAGTAACATTTGTCTACAACATTAATATCGGACTTGGTGCAACAAATGGTATTCTACAGACTTAATAATAGTATCCTTGTTTGGCACAGATACCCACGTTTGGGGTATCGCATCATTTAAATATATTTTTCAATAAATAACGTCTCAAAAACGATCACTTCCTCTAGTCAAATCATATCGCAATTTGTTGTTTTTTCCCAAAAGAACAACAGCTGCAGCCCCTAAACTCTACCACTTCCTACAAAGCATACCATATATGCTAAAGTCTCCACTAAAGATCGTGAAAGTCACCTTAAATCCACCCACCCTGCCTCTGATAATTGTCCCCTTTAATGTTAATTGGTGGGCTTCACTCAACCTCCAAGTATAGTCTGAACGCTTCAGGAACGCACTCTCTGATCCCCAGTAATTAGCTTCAGGTGTGTGTGTGTGTGTGTGTGTGTGTGTGTGTGTGTGTGTGTGTGTGTGTGTGTGTGTGTGTGTGTGTGTGTGTGTGTGTGTGTGTGTGTGTGTGTGTGTGTGTGTGTGTGTGTGTGTGTGTGTGTGTGTGTGTGTGTGTGTGTGTGTGTGTGTGTTGTGTGTGTGTGTGTGTGTGTGTGTGTGTGTGTGTGTGTGTGTGGTGTGTGTGTGTGTGTGTGGTGTGTGTGTGTGTGTGTGATGTGTGTGTGTGTGTGTGTGTGTGTGTGTGTGTGTGTGTGTGTGTGTGTGTGTGTGTGTGTGTGTGTGTGTGGTGTGTGTGTGTGTGTGTGTGTGTGTGGTGTGTGTGTGTGTGTGTGTGTGTGTTGTGTGTGTGTGTGTGTGGTGTGTGTGTGTGTGTAGTGTGTGTGTGTGTGTGTATGTGTGTGGTGTGTGTGTGTGTGTGTGTGTGGTGTGTGTGTGTGTGTGTGTGTGTGTGTTGCTTTCCTCTGTCTCCCACTCCCCCTTGTTCCCCCCAACATGCACACCAAGTTATTAGTTCTGTGTGATAAGCATATTCAAAATACATTTAATGAGCCCTGCTAGGAGTCAACGTACTGTAGGTTTGGCATTAAACCAGCAAACCCCTGAGACAGATACACTCGCTCTGGACACGGATAATTAAAGGTCACACAGTTTTGAAGCGCTCCTTCATTGGAGGAGAAGTGGTGATGAAACAGACCTCTCATAATGAAAAGGATCCGGTCGTGCACAGTTCTATTTCTTGCTCTATAATATATAGTTGTTGCTACTTCCTGTTGGATGCTTCATGTTAGCTGTGCCCTACTAGAGGCAAACCTGACCTTAAAATAAAAGACTCAGAAGACAAACCTCTTGGAAACTATATGACGTTTTGAGTTGTCTTTATATAGTTGTGTTCATGTTTTAACTAAATTAATGAATCAGATTTTATTCACACAGTTTTTTTCTCAAGAGACAGCGGAGGTAAATACAACATCTGTGACTATTGTACCAATACAATTACACACAATCAGTTTTAGTGTCTTTGCTTTGGACAGACAACTTCTCTCCGCCCTTTGAATCCCCTTTTAAACTCACATCGCTCTGATACCTCTGAATTAGCAGCGCCCCTTCAGCTATTATCAGAAGTCAGAAAGCACCTCTCTGAATGTTTATGAAGAACCTTGCTACACTGGGAGTAAATCCTGCAAAAATCAATCCTCCTGCAGCCACTGCTCCTCTAGAAATGGGTCGATCTGAGCCCATCAGACAAATACAGTATGTTTGAAACCAGTTAGGAGCGAGGCATCCAAACCATACTCTGACTTATTGTCTCATACATGATTATATTATTATGTGACCAAGCATGGATGGGAACCAGTAGTATGTTTAGTCCGTTCCCACACGTTAATATCAAAGTCAAAGTCAAAGTCAATCTTCCAGTTTGTGTGTACAGACAGAGAGATTGAAATACCGTTTCCCACAATCCCGAATACAAAAATATGTATATATACACAATCAACAGACACATTTATACATATGCACACATTAAGACATAAATAAAAGCGCAACAATCAATATATACAAAATAACAATCACTTAATAAAGCAAGCCAAACGATCAATGTTCAATCGTTATCCAAATTGTTAACCAGTTTCCATAGTGTTAGATTACGTTATATACTTTTAGGGATGTGTGTATCATATGTTCTATCAGCTGACAAAGATTTGTTAATGATACATACTAATAATAATTGACCACACTTTGGCCAATACATTTAGCAGGTGCTTTGTTCAAAGTGGCTTACACTACATACATACTTGTGTATTATTTGTGGCTGTCTCGTGTAGACTAAAATATGAATGTGGTCAATTTGTTTGGTTCTTGATTTGTTAAAGGAAGCAGGAAATCCTATCCTCCATCTCTTTAGATTGTGATCGTGCTTTTTCATTTCACCTTCATCATAATCCTCAGTAGCCATTTTAGCCGTGAGCTTTCGGGGCAATTATAACTTTAGATAAGTGGGGTGATGGTGCTGCTGGCCATCTCCCACAGGCTTCAGCAGACAATGACACACAATGGGATTGTACGGGAGCTAAAAGCGCTTTCCTACTCTCTGAGAGTGGGAGTGAGTTTTAATAACGCTCCATATCTGTTAGTACTGCAAACTAATTCCCCCCCCCCCGCCTTCTCCAGAGCCTTTTTGATTGGCTGCATAATTAAACTGCTGATTGGTTTGAAAGCCACGTCGGAGGATTTATTGTTTCTTTCGAATGCTGTTCTTTTTTTGATTAAATAGGATTTTGATTAATGGGAAACCTTCTTAGTTTTATCACTTGATCACACATTCTGAGCGACTAGAAGGAGCGAGACTTTGACTTTGGGATGTTTTGTGGTGTTGGTATATCCCGCTCTTTTGTTTAAAGGTCTCCTATTATGCTATTTCTAGGCATATATTATGGGTCTCAGATATATACAAATATATAAAAACATGTATATGATGTGTTTTGCTCCAAATACCAAACAGATCATGCATTTTAGACATCCCTCATATCCCTCTATTCCAGCCCTGTTAGAGAAACGCTGATTCGGGGTCCTTAGCTAATGCCTGCTCAGAATTACCCGGCAGATACAGTAACATTCTGCCGTGATTAAACGCCATCATGTTCCAAACCACATTAAGGATTAATTCTGAAACAGTGTGGAGCTCAAATGCTTTTTCTCTCTCAGGTTTACCACAAGGTGAGTTCCTTTTTTTATTTCCTGCTTTTTTACACATACTCTCTCCAGTACAGGTTAGCTCTGAGTGTTAGCGATGCTAATGTAAACACATATCATATTACGTCCAAAACAGTTGGGCATTGTTTCTGATAGCAACTGTCTGATAGTGCCGTGGGTGTAAAGCCAGCCCACATTTCAGATATTACGTCATATCGGACGCAAATCTGGATCAGCTCCGTTGTACCCCCCGTTTTTAGAGATTTGGGTACGGAGGAAAAGGGAGAGGGTTTTATTTTCTGACACTTCCCTGACACACCGGGGGACACATATTTATGTATAAAAGACATCACAAAGTGCATTTTGCATGATATGTCCCCTTTAAAGTGCCAGTTGGAGGAGAGTATGAGTCTCAACACCAGATGAAAGGCTCTGGGAAGCTCGCCAGGTGTCCGCTGCTTCTCTTCAGGAAGCTTTATGGCTGCCAGCCCCCCCTCTGTTTAAACATCCACCACTATTCCGTCAGCTCTCATTTACTTTGTACATACTATAATGAAAGAGCCGGTGACCTGCTGTTCAGAATAGAGAGGAGAGGAAGACACATAGACGGCTTATGTGTATTTTCACAATTGATTGAGGTAACTTAGGAAAAGAGAACAGGATGTGTGACTAGGTCGGACATGGCTGGGAATGATGATGAGGAAGAGCGAGATATACATCCTTTGATAAATCAGAATCTAGTCAAATTGATCATATTGCACTCTGTTTTGATGATTGATGATCAAAATAATCGTTGGTTCGCAGCCCGTGCTATAAACTGGTACTTTTGCACATTAAAGGAGTAAGTGGAATCAACAGGTTTCACATTTTTCTGACACTTTATCCACCAAACTATTCATCTTAGAAAAATCATTTGCAGATGGATTCATAAGGAAAATAAACCCTTGTTGCATTCACGTGCAATAAGTTGGTACTTTTGTTTAAAGCCTTGGAGAAACTGGAATGTCCACTCATCAATTATTTTGTATGTCAGAATTGGATTCCTTGTTGTCGACTCGCAAAGAAAAAGTTTAAGGAGACGTGTTTCTACAAGATCGGAAGAGCTGCCATTTTAGATTTGGGCATCTGTCAAAAAAATACAAAGGATTGTTTGTGTATCAGTATGGGAATAGACTCTATGAAGTTATGGTTATTCTGATCAAAATACTTGTTATTAAGGTAGTTTATCATTTGTAAGATCTTTCTTCAAGGTCTTTCTTGTGGGTTTGTTCCATAGGCACATTGCAGTTGAGTATGAGTAGAAGTATATAGTGGCAGCAACAAGAAAATACTTAATTGAAGTACCTTGATTATGCAGTTAAGCCCAATACTTGAGTAAAAATACTTAGTTTGGCAGTTTGAGAGTGAGATGTTTCATCCGCTTCTGCATAAAGAGGTCGGCCTGAGAGAACCAAGCTAACACATTCTCACCGCTAATGCAAATCACTTGGAGTAAACAGGAAATGCAGTCTAATTCTCTGTGGCTTAGCAGGACTCAGATGAGTAAAATATGCAAATGTAAGTCTGAAAAATGTAACTTTAGATAATGTAGGTGCAGTTGCAGATTCTCAGGATTTGGAGAGACTTGATTTAGCCCCTCCCTGACAGAAAACATGATCTTAGTGAAGATGTGGGGGGGTAGGCGTATTGATTTGAGGGCAGTAATCAAGACGGTAAAGATGCATTAACATAAGGAGTGAAAACGGCAGCATCACATACTGTATATTGGATTGGTTGCTCAAACATGGTGTGTGTGTTCCAGTAGTGTCTTTTACCCCCTGGAGGGATTGTTTAAAACACATTAAGCTCTTTGTTCTCCACACACGCACGCACGCACGCACGCACGCACGCACGCACGCACGCACGCACACACACACACACACACACACACACACACACAGAGATCCCTCTTGGAGTATCCACTTCCTCTGGCTCCAGGAGGGTGATGTATTGAGTGTCGCTCACAGGCTGCTGCACTTCTGATAAAGTATGTTTACCTCTGACTCATGCATGGATGCTCTATATACAGCCCTACATTATATAAAAGAGCGGTCGATTGCTGAGGCCGTTCAAGCATTCATAAATGTATAGAAGCTGTTGAATTATATATTTCTTGTAATGTGTTAAGATACCTTGCAAATCCCCCGTTCTTTAAAAGCAGGTTTATCGCCTAGTTGAAAGTATTTGAGTGAATTGCAGCATCTTTTAAGAACAAAAATACCAAATGACTGTTAGGGCTTTTTATCTGCTGCCACAGTCACTACCATAAATGCATGCTTTATGACTTCTTCTATGAGAAACATTGTCAAAGTAACAGTGTAAATCACACTCTGCAGCAGCTGAGCTCTTTAGTCTAATTGAAAAGGCCGAGAAAATAAGACGAGTGATGGATGCAGTTTTTCTGTTTGTTTGATTCTACAATTTTTAATCTCTTTGAAGAACGTGTGGGTTACTTCCTTCCTTCCTTGGTCAGGAACATGCCTTTTTTGCCCAGACGCCCAAATAATGTCGCTTGTCTTACCCATGAAGTGAATCATAGTCACATCTCTCAGCAGACTAGGCTACTCCGTTATAACTGGTCCTGTGTTGGAGTGCTAAGAAACAATTAGATAACTTCCACTGTCAGAATATATTTTTTTCATGTGTACCACTACACATTGTGTTTTTATGAGGAATTGTGAGCCTGACAATTTCTTGGCCGGGCCTAGCCACTTCCTGGACTGATATGTATAAACCAGCACATCCTAAAAAGTATTTACATGACAAAAGACACACTGACATCTCTACAAGCAAAGAAAAGTTGTACCAAAGCAAACAGTGGCTTTAAAATGACTTGAAGGAGGATTAGGATTAATTAAAAAGACTAAATGTGTTTGTTTAGACATGGAAGAAACATCGAATGAATCTTTTTTTGCATATTATTTACTCATTACATTGCATTACATGTTACTTGGTAGACGCTTTTATCCAAAGCGACTTACATACTCAATACTGTGGGCAATCCCCACAGGAGCAATTTGGGGTGAAGTGTCTTGCCCAGGGACACAACGACATGCTGACTGCAGTGGGGTTTGAACCTGTGCTCCCCTGATCCGAACACCAACGCACTAATCCACTGCGCCACACGCCTCCCACTCTTAAGGAAGAATACATTTAAAGCCAATTGAATCCAGTGTTTTCATGCATTCATAAACCACCAACAACCTCTGGATAATACATCTACAGTACTGACAAACTCTTCGACATACAGTATGTTCAGTCTGTTGTTTTTCCAGGAGTGTTTTAAGAGCCTACCATAAGAGCTAGAAACAATACTAAGGAGCAGATAATACAGCAATTCAGAGAAGAAAGGAAAACTTCATGTGGCAAACATCTCTGCAGGTTAACGGTAGAGTAGCCCAGCAGAGTGCACTTAAAGTGGACCTATCATGCTATATTTGAAATATATATTGTAGGGCCATACCTATACAAAACATGTCTGTGAAGTTTTTTTTTCAAAATACCAAACAGATCACCCATTGTAGCCATGCCTCATACTGCTCAAACCCCTCATTTGCAGCCCTGTTAGAGAAACGCGGATCTTGGGTCCTTAGCTTGAAAAAAGAAAGAAGAGGAGGCGGAGCTAATGCCTGATCAGAATTCTACCGGAGATGAAGTTAAATTCTGCTGTGATAAAACGCCATCCTGTTTAAACCACGTCAAGGATTATTTCTTTTTTTATTTCCTGCTTTTTAACCTGTTTCACGCCTTCCCCCCGGTACCGGGCGGATAAACGCGTCATTTGCAGGAAACAACGTCTAAGGAATCTTAATATTGAATAAAACTATGAATGTGTTATATCCATGTAACGGGAAGAAACTCAGCTAACTGATCTTTTTAATTTTTTTTTTTCAAAAAAAACCCACAATGCTAGCACTCAGCCTCTGAATTAGCCTCGATCGAAAAAACGGGACCGACAAAGGCACATAAACTCACTCAGAACTCCCTTATTACTTATCCTAGATGCACAACCAAACACTATTTTTTGGTGTCCTGGAGACACTGAATCTAACGGTGCCCACCTCAACACTCAGTGATAAACATTCGCGACGCTATCAACGAAAGCGTACATCATCACATGTGGAGCCAAGAAGCTAAACATGTAAATATGGCTCACCTTGGTCAAAAGTGGTCTTCAATGGCATTAAAACGATAAAAAAACGATGCTGCAGTTAATCCATAGGTTCATCCTATGTGTCTGTGCCTTCTTTGAAATTATTTCTGATAATCCATAAGCAATACAACTGCGTTTTAGTTTCCAAACTCCAGAAGGAGACATTCCTCCAGTTTAGTTTCGCTTTCCACACGCGAAGCGGCAACATTTTTTCTTTACAATGTGTGTCTATGTGAGTATCCTCCTTCGATTCTATTGGCTCTAACGGTCACAAGGGTATGTCAACCAACCAGATCGAGCAAGGGGGGCCAGAGATAGGTCAAATCCACCCAAATGACCCCAGATGGCCCAGTTTTTGGCTAAATCTCTCTAAAAAGGTCAAATTTCACTTGTTTTGCATCAATCTTGATACAGGGTACTTATTATATGTTGTACTTTGGATTCCTAAAGCTTTTAGTCTACTAACCCATCATCCAAGGGTAGTTTTCACTATCTGTAAAAAATAATTTTTGGACGGACACTATAATTTACAGTTTTTTACTATGTAAAATCTGAATTTTCTTTAAAATAAAAAACATTTATATTGATTCTGACACTTCTACATCCAACTCACAGGTTTATCATTACTTTGAGAAAAGATTATTAATTTAACCCTTTTAGAAGGGAAGATATGGTCATTTGTTCTGGGAATGTCATTTTCGAGCCTGAGACCTGAAAAACAGGCTCAGAGTGGAACAGGTTAAACACATGTGCTCTCCAGTACAGGTTAGCTCTGAGTGTTAGCGAGGCTTGCTAATGTAAACAAAGACGAGATTACGTCCAAAACACGTCAGGCATTGTTTCTGATAGCAACTTTCTGTGGGTCCGCTGCCAATTTGGCGTCAGTTCGGATGGAATCTGTATCCGCTCGTTGTACACCAGTTTTTAAAAGATTTGGGTACGGAGGAAAAGAGAGAGGGTTTTATTTTCTGACGCTGCGTGAGTTCCCCGACGCACCGGGGACACATGATGTATAAAAGACATCACAAAGTGCATTTTGCATGATAGGCCCCCTTTAAGTTTGCATTAAAGGTCACATGGCGGTTGAGTCAATGCATGCGTCGCCCTCGGGGGTGATTTTCCATTATGGCCATGGGAGATTGGATCAGTTGCCTTGGTTTATTGGTGCAGAAGGTCTTCAGTCAACAAGAGCATGAGGAGGAGCCTTTTACGTTACAGTATCTTTGCTAAAGTGACACGCAGAGCTATTAGCGGCATCTAAACACTCGGTCTATAAACAGTGGTTGCCAACTTCCTTGTTTTGTGGTTGTGTGGTTTCTGCTGTTTTGTGTGTGAGATGATGTTGGTCTGAAAAACATGTTGAGAAGAGTTGCACTGATAGGTTGTTTATAGAGAGATGGATGGGGAGATCAGGAGAGGGAACAGGATGAGTGCCTTTGAGGCCAGATAAAAGCTGAGGAAGACATGCCAGTGATGTAACACATTTACAGGACAATTACCAGTAGGACGACAAGAAAAAGAGGAAAGAGCGCTCATCATCAAAGAGAGAGAGAGAGAGAGAGAGGCTTGAATTCTCTTGCATGCTTGTTCCCTCTGCCTTGTCTCCTCCCTTCAGTGTTTTTGTGTGTGTGTGAGTGTGTGTGTGGAGAGACGGGGCTGAGCTCAGTGGCATGTCGTACCAGGTTTAGTTTCTCCAAGAAGCAGTGACAAGCGCACCTCCCTCGGCTGACTGACATACGGTACGCATTTCCTCCTTTCTTTATAAGTGAACTTTGACACTGTTTACTGTCATAACAGGACACATGAGTGTGCAAATGTGTGACTGTATGTCAGTTGAAGATAATCATACTGTGTTGTTCTGGGGGAAGATGTTAAAAAAAACTGGTAATTAGCCTTAAAAAATGTTTCTTTCTCTGGTTTTTGTCATAAGATGTCATTCTTGGACACAGAGTCTACTGTGTATTCGAGCTTGTTGTTGTCTCGTCGGTGAATAAAAGCCATCATTCAGTACCACTCTTTGCTCTGGGGCTTCATGTATACCTAACACAGATCATGCTGCTTCCATTAGCGTAGTGGAGAGAGTTGCTTGGCACAGTTTTTCCCTGTTTGTAAGAGAGATCCTTGAATGTGTCTGAACTGGAGGACGGCGAAAGGCTGAAAGCCAAAGCCATGGCTCTAATCAAGGCTAATGACCGAGAGGGGAGGTCGCTCTCTGGTTCCCTGCAACACAAGAAGTCACAACATTGAGTACATAATAGAAACACAATAGCTACTTAATGCAAGTCCAATTTAAAAACCTGCTGCAGTTAAAAACAGCAACATGTCCTCAAGATTCTTAATTGCTGCCTAGGTTGTTAGAAAAATCTCACTGGTCACCGGCTTGAGCTTCAATCTCAGGATCCATGTATCTCTGATCCTCTCCAGAATGGAAGTAGTCATCACACACAGAGCATCAACTAGTTCCTGAACAGTGTCCTTCACATGCTGATATACAAGAGAGGGAGTTACACAGTCACAAGATGGAGGAATAGAAAGCAGTATTCAATGTTTACTTCAGATTAGCTCCACGTCAGAAATGATCATGCTTGTCATATGTTTATCTCCATAGAGGCTGAATCATCTAGTGGACTAAACGGCAGATAAACTGTGGCGCGCTTACACCAATTGCGCCGCATAAGCGCATAATAGTGCGCCGCATTTGCACTTCAGATGAGGAGGTGAGGCCCCCTCATAACTGCATGAACCCGTATGGCACAATACAACTCAGACTGGCTTACCTGTACGTCAATCAAGTGGCAAATGCCATAGTAAGGATGGATGATAGGCTAACTTTAAAAAAATATATATATATATATTTTTTTTTTCTTTTTTTTTTGCAATGCCATGCGATCTACCCACACTACCTTTGCGATCGACCGGTCGATCACGATCAACGTATTGGGCACCCCTGGTCTACATGATACAGAACTGTAGCGGATACGACCCGTTTCGTCTCCGTGTGGCTGCAGCCTGAGTATTTTCCCAACAGCTACCTAGGTTTTTGACTATCTGTGTTGCTAATTAGAGTGAGGGCACTTGTGTATTGCTAGGATGCAGTTGCTTGACAACAGTTTTCCAGAAATGGTTATGTTTTTGTTTGATATCCTACAAAAGAGACTCACAGGGAGCCCGAGTGAGAGTAATCAGATATTAGTCTGAGTGCAGGCCTGAGTTCATTCAGTCTGAACAGCTGCTGGACTTAAGCTGGATAATGCTCGCTACAACAGGATAGGAAATAGTTTTGAACAAGCAATAAAATAATCAATTTCAGTCTTGGAACAATGGTACAAATCCTTTTAATATAGTAAAAGTAGCGAAACAATAATGTAAAAAATACTTAATCAGAAGTAAATCATGTATTCTGGAACAAGACTTTACATTCTGTATTTTAAAGACTTAGCAGACTGGCACTATGTCACAGAAATAAACACTAAAGGGAACAGCAGAAGAAGAAAGACTGGGAGTAAACACTAAAGGGAACAGCAGAAGAAGAAAGACTGGGAGTAAACACTAAAGGGAACAGCAGAAGAAGACGGACAGGAAGTAAACACTAAAGGGAACAGCAGAAGAAGACATACAGGAAGTAAACACTAAAGGGAACAGCAGAAGAAGACAGACAGGAAGTAAACACTATAGGGAACAGCAGAAGAAGACAGACAGGAAGTAAACACTAAAGAGAACAGCAGAAGAAGACAGACAGGAAGTAAACACTAAATGGAACAGCAGAAGAAGACAGACAGGAAGTAAACACTATAGGGAACAGCAGAAGAAGACAGACAGGAAGTAAACACTAAAGAGAACAGCAGAAGAAGACAGACAGGAAGTAAACACTAAAGGGAACAGCAGAAGAAGACAGACAGGACGTAAACACTAAAGGGAACAGCAGAAGAAGACAGACAGGAAGTAAACACTAAAGGGAACTGCAGAAGAAGACAGACAGAAAGTGAGGCAAACATTATCCATTACTTATTAACCTCAGATGCTTTGTATGTAAGTAATAACAAAAAAAAATGCATTTGCAGTTCAAGTTAAGAATGTAACCTTCTCCCATCACAACTGTTGTTGTTCTATATTGATACCTCTTAAGAACATGTCGCCTCCTGTCAGCCCCCTGCTGTGATGAACCTGAAACTCCACTCTATGTGGGGCCCATGAAACCAACCTGTACCCACGTCACCTGTTTTAAAGTGCTGAAATGCTGCCGTCTAGTGATATGCTGTCTGCAGCCCGTGAGGTCGACTGTTGAGCTGATATCCCCCTCCTCACCCCCCTGCTACTTCCTGATGAAAGGTTAAACACAAGATAAAAATGTCCCATCTTACAAACAACAGGCATCTTTTCATCCGTCTACTTGCTTAGCAGTCACATGGGAGGTGACATCATTAGGTTTTATTTTTAGAGATACAGAGAAGGGATGAAAACCAGAAATCCAGGGGGATTGCTTCTGTTTGCTCTCGTGTCCAAATTTGCCCTGAAGCTAAGAATGATCTCTTTGTGGATTTCCTGTAAGGCCATACAAGGCTTCAGATTTCCTCCTCCACCCGTATCTGGAGAACATCTTATTCATTCAAAGCCCACATGTTGAGGCATTAGCTTAGCTTAGCATTAGTAAAAATGCTTCCTAACTGCAAATAATTCATTAAGGGATCTTTGTAATACAAATATAAGATTGTAATTATGGCCGATTTACTTTGCAAGTGGAGAGGTGCATACACTATCATTCTTTTTAGATTTGTACAGATTTTAATGTGATAATCTAAGATAAAACTATACAAATGAATGCTTCTCTGTTTAGAAAATAGTGTTGCATGATAGGCCTTTTTTCGTTATTAACTTTTTTTTTTCTTCTTGCAAATGTACAAAGACTGCCATGTGCCTTTTAAAATACAAGGAAGCTTCAGACAGGAAAAAGTCAATATTTTGTGTCGAAAACGAGGTCAATCATGTGAATCAAAGTGTGCCTTAAGAGGAACATATTGTGGTCATCCCTGCAGCAGAGTTCACACATATATATTTAGGGATATGTAAATGCAGAAACCATACAGTATGAAAAGTGAGTAAACAAACGATGTATACAAAATGGATACAATTCTATAGATAAAATGATAATATTTGTAGCTGTCTCTGCTTCGCTATGAACTCTCTGTGTTAGTGTTGGCTAAACAAACAGCTGCTGTGATGACTAAGCAGCAGTCTGGCGTCTACAGTAGAAAAGGGTTGCTGTATTTCTGTATTATT
Organism: Trematomus bernacchii; assembly: GCF_902827165.1. Lineage (NCBI taxonomy): Eukaryota > Metazoa > Chordata > Actinopteri > Perciformes > Nototheniidae > Trematomus > Trematomus bernacchii. Next base: position 661,870 of record NW_022987608.1, read on the forward strand.
TCCAATCTTCTTTTCTTAGTCTCCCTATTATTTGATATTTCCGAGGAAAAAATGTATCCTGAACTCAACAACTTCAACACAGACCGGGTTAGAGGATCTGTTTGTTATATTTCTCTGCATGTAGATATATTAGTACTAGGGATGGGAATTTCAAAGCAAATGTATATTCGAATATTCGACCCCCAAAAAAAGCGGTTAACCGATTAACCAAAATGTACATATCTTATAAAAAAAGAAAAAATGTGGGAGTTTCTCTTACAAATTTTGCATGTTCAAATAAGTATAGAAACCAAGTCGAATTAGTCAAATGTATTGAACTGGTGATCACAGTTTGAACAGTTGACAGCTATAGGCCTACAGCTTTCATGCTTAAAACATAACTTGGTTTTTAAATGAAAGAGGGATCATACACGAACAACATAACGGGTTAGGGTAACGTAACCCTATTACAACAGAGATCAATAACCTATGGGCCTCTGCACAGAATGCAGCTATTCAATACTCATTCTTGTTTAAGAATATGAGCATGTCTACATGCTCAGCGGAGAGGCGGGTGCGGAGGCGATTCACAATCAGGCCAGCTGTAGAGAAGACCCTCTCAGCTGGAATTTGGGCATAAGATGAGGTTTGAGTCTGCGTGATCTGCGTGTAGGGAGGGGCAGCAGCCATGTAATTAGCTAGAACTAGCTAGATCTGATGGATTTGGACATGAACGCGAGTGAAGTATAACCGGACGCGAGAGAGAGAGATCAGCACCTGCAGCTCTGCCCGCTGTGAGGGACCGGTGAGCGGAGCAAAACACACCTTTAGACCTAACACACTTAGCTATGGCACTGTCGTATACATTACATATGATCAAATGGAATAATTCAATCAACTTAGGCACCCCTCCAAAAAATAAATAAATTACAATAAAAGTATTCATACCTCATATTCTCATATTCTCATACCTGAATAATTTTGAATATTCGATTAATCGTTCCCATCCCTAATTGGTATTCTAGCTTGAATACAAAAACAAAAACATTTCATATATCAACATGTTCTGAATCTAATCTGAATAAATGGAGTGCCCTTGAGATATAGGACAAAAGGAAATGTGTTGTTATCTATTCATGCTGCTAAATAGAAACTGGGTCAGAAATGTGCTGCGAGTAATGTTTAAACATCATGTAATATGTCATGGCATTTTCTCCTGTGTAAGCACTCTTCAGGGACACAGAGAGCTCGCAGGGCTTCCTGTAAAGGTTTGGAGGACATTGGAGGTCATTTTTGCAGTAATTCATTAACATAGTTTGGCTGTGGGTTAAATAAATGCAACTCGGGGATGGTGTATTCTTAATAAACTTGCAATGTAATGTAGAGATCTATGCGAGTGTGGAACTTAACATAAAATGAACTATTGTGCTTTTTGGAGTTTTCCCTTTTCATGAAGTGTGTTAGCCACGTTTTTGTGCGTCACATTTTCATCGTGTCATGAAGGGACCAGACATGTCTAAAACATACTATAAAAGTAGATATTGTTAAGGAATAATTCTTCTAGATATCTAACCTTTTGCTCTGTGACGTTTTATGATCTACTCTGACGTCTGTTATCTCCTTTAAGGAAAGGCATTGGTGCCATATGTGTTGTTGTTACCAGTTTGTGACCGGTCAACTTGACTGGCACGAATGGTAATTGTTGTGAGAACGCTGAGGCACTTCTTTATCGGTGTTTGTGGACTCTAAGGTGTGAAATCTTTGAGGCCATAAGTGTCGGACGCAGGTGGTTCAGTGTTCTCAGCTGTTTAGTCTACTCCTTCAGAGATGTTGATTTCTCTCTGTGAACCTGTTAAAAGGTCTAGCATAGAGAGAGGCTCTTCAGAATTCACGTGGCAACTCTACCGTGAAGTCAGAACCTCTGACTCTTTGATTTGTGATGTGAATCCTCCGGCCGATACTCTGAATAAACCCATCAGTGTTTGACATCAAAAGCTCCAACTCTCACCGTGTCTCCTTCCTGAGTCGGTGACTCCCAATGCATTGCTACACAGAAGTTTCCCCCACAGATATATTGGTGAAAAAATTGCTATTCATAAAGGGTAAGATAAGAAAATAATGGCCCACAAAATTAGCTTCACTAAAAACAAAAGATATTAAGTAGTCAGTTTTATTTTAGAACATCTCCTGCTGTTCTTGTATGTCAACAAACTCCCCCCAAAATCTCACCTTTTTAACAGTACAGCGTTCTGTGTTTCCCCGGAAGGACAGCTGGACAACCACACCTCACTTTGAGATAATGATGACATTGCACGGAGCTTTTTTCCAATATGTATTCAAGAGCGGGTTTTTAAATATGAGAATGTGACTCTTTGTTTTCTCTACCAGGTTGTAAAGTGCACATTAATGTTCTCTGCAAGTATTAAAGGTCCCCTATTATACTGTTTTTCATCAATATATTATAGGTCTCAGATATATCCAGAGCCTGTCTCTGATTGGCTGAAACACCAAACAGATCATTGCAGCATCCCATAATCCCCTCTGTTTCAGCCCTGTTTCCAAAGTGCTGATTCTCTGTCTGTTACTTTAGATGAAAATAAGGAGCCCCTCCCCACGCCCCTCTGAGAGATATTTGGTTACAAAGAACACAATGGTGCTCTAGGAGGAGATTCAGGTGATAAGGAGGGGGGGGGGGTTACCTTGGTTGCTGATTGGCTAATGGTTACACAAGACAAAACATCGTTATGACATCATAAAGTGGCCAAAATCTGATCAGCTCATTTTCAGACAGGTTTTTATAGAAATGGATCAAAAAGAGAGAGAATCTTTGTTCCTGAAACTTTCAGAGTCTCTGAGGGGACACATGTTGATGAAGAAGAGACATGAGGAAGAGGGGACACATGTTGATGTAGAAGAGACATGAAGAAGAGGGGACACGTGTTGATGTAGAAGAGACATGAAGAAGAGGGGACACATGTTGATGTAGAAGAGACATGAAGAAGAGGGGACACATGTTGATGTAGAAGAGACATGAAGAAGAGGGGACACATGTTGATGAAGAAGAGACATGAAGAAGAGGGGACACATGTTGATGTAGAAGAGACATGAAGAAGAGGGGACACATGTTGATGAAGAAGAGACATGAAGAAGAGGGGACACATGTTGATGAAGAAGAGACATGAAGAAGAGGGGACACATGTTGATGTAGAAGAGACATGAAGAAGAGGGGACACATGTTGATGAAGAAGAGACATGAAGAAGAGGGGACACATGTTGATGTAGAAGAGACATGAAGAAGAGGGGACACATGTTGATGTAGAAGAGACATGAAGAAGAGGGGACACATGTTGATGTAGAAGAGACATGAAGAAGAGGGGACACATGTTGATGTAGAAGAGACATGAAGAAGAGGGGACACATGTTGATGTAGAAGAGACATGAAGAAGAGGGGACACATGTTGATGTAGAAGAGACATGAAGAAGAGGGGACACATGTTGATGTAGAAGAGACATGAAGAAGAGGGGACACATGTTGATGTAGAAGAGACATGAAGAAGAGGGGACACATGTTGATGTAGAAGAGACATGAAGAAGAGGGGACACATGTTGATATAGAAAAGACATGAAGAAGAGGGGACACGTGTTGATGTAGAAAAGACATGAGGAAGTGGATTTTGCATAATAGGTGACCTTTAAATGAGTCAAACTTTAGCTGGAAAAGAACCCCTTTAATTGGCCTTCCCTTGTTTTAGCTCTAGCCCTCCAGCCTCCACACATGAATTGTTCCTGTAAAGTCACAAAGCTGTTCAAATGCTAATATGTTCCTGCCACATGCAGTGATCCTACTGTGTCTCTCATTACACTGCACCCGCCTCTCAGACTGCTCCTCACAAATTATATCTTGTATTAGTGACACTTTACGATTATTCATAGCTCTTCATTTTGTCTCTCTGTCATTCTCCCCGCCACCTACACACACTCATTTGCATAATGACTCATCATTATTCAGAGAATCAATGCCAGGCAATCTTTCAATCAAGGAAGTTGTCAGAAAGTGATAGACTTGGATCATGGGGGTAAGCATTATCAAACCGGTTGGAAAAGCTATTTATAGCTGGTTTGAAAGCCTGGATTATTTTTGGACAGTTTAAAGATCCTTGCAGCCTTCAAACAGGTCAGTGTTTTGCAACCAAGAGTGAGTCTGACGTTTGTTGACAGTTTCCTAATCCGGCCGCCTTATTGTTGTAAGCAGCTCTAAGCATTGTCTATCCTCTCAGATAGTGGCTCTAACCAATCCAAACTTTCAGCGTTGTGCTTTCCCCTTCCTGATTACGGAGAAATATCCAATCAGTGGCACCGTTTTTCTTTGTCTTTCTCCTCACTGAGCGGCCTGTGTGTGTGTGTGTGTGTTTTGGCCTCAGTGTGGATTAGGGCAATCCTCAGCTCTTCCAGGTATGATTGTGACGTCAGATCTCCTCCTCAGCCAGACGGATTTCCATCATGTGATCATTAGGACCTCGTAACACAGGGAGTTCAGCCAAATGTCCTCGTGACGATGCAGCGATTAGGAGTATTCTTCGTTGTTTTGAAACAGGGAGTTCAGCCAAATGTCCTCCCACAGCGATAAGTAGTATTCTTCGTGGTGTTGCACATTTTGTGAGTCTGACAGACGGCTGTGGATGTGAGTGTGGTTTCTACGTAGCTGCTGATGTGTTGCTTGCAGGACAGAGGATGGATATTGTGAGCGGTGTGATTAAAGCGGGTGTTCGGCCAGCTGGGTAGTGTTTCCACCGTCTGCTGAGGAGCAGCAGGTGGAGGTGTGTGTGAGACTGGAGATAAACATCTGGACGAGCTTCTAATGCTGCTCTGTTGTTTAATCTTACTTCTACTTGTGCTGTACCTGAGTATTGTCATTTTATACTGCCTTATACTTCTACATTCTGGAAGCCCAATTTGTACTTTTATCTCCACTACATTCAATTTACACATGTATTTACTTTCTGAATTCAGCTTTTGACACACAATACTTAGGAAAAACAGTACAATATGTTTATTTTGTACAGTTTTAACCATCCGACATTATATTCTAGTAACTAAAACTTGAGTGGGTTTACACTAATCGTACTTGGTTTTGTGTTTCGCATTGAAGATGACGTCACGGCTCCGCCTACACTGCGTTACTATAGTTACTGCCCCAGCTACTAAACTGTAATGGAAACGCAGCATAAAGTGAGCCTGGCCTACCAAGGCCTAACCATACCGTACTAAGCCGTGCGAGGCCCTGCAGTGGAAAAGCGTCATTACTTAGCGTACATACTTTGACCTAGGTACCATTCTCGATGCAGCACTTTTACTTGAAATTGAGTATTGTTACAGTGTGGTATTAGTACTTTTACTCCAGTGAAGAATCTACATACTTTTGCCACCACTAAACAAACAATAATAACAGCACTTATATATGATTATAATTATACTACAGGTGAACAACCAATATCTAATGTATTGTAAAGACGTCTTGTAGACAGTAATAACAATCAGTAGCAGTGCACAAAACAAATCTTTATCCTAATCTAATGGAACTATTCTAAGATGGAACAAATGTGTGTGTTACTGTGTGTGTTTTAATGTCAGATCAGTCAATCCCCGTTGATTATCTGCCCGTGTTTCCGATCTGTTGCCAGTTTTTTGTCCAGTCGTGTCCTCAATTAAAGTTTCTGTTCAACTAATGTTTGTTTTTCCTTTTGTTTTCTGTCTCTTGTCTCCTCTTTTTTTTAATTTATCGCCGTCGTCCTGTGTTGCCGCTGCCGCCAACTACCGTCTCCAAACCAACATCTGCATTGTGGACGCACCTCTGCCCTCCTTTAATCTTCACCCCAAATCTCTGCCACTCTTCCTCTCTCTCTCTTTCTGTGTCCCCCAAATATCTCTTATTTCTACTTTTTCTGTGTCTATCCTTTCCGCCCGCTAGCACCATGCAGAGTTGAAAGAGAGCCTTTCCGCCCCCGGTAAGCCTGTGACTTAATATAGGCTTTGATTGCTCTAACAGCACCTTAGTGTCCCCCTCATTAATAAACCATTAAATGCAGTTTTTCATGGAGCAGTTCTTGCATGCTTTGTCTTTTAAGTTAATTTAGCTTGCGGCTTTCTTTGTATTATATTTGTTGTGTCTGTCTTTAGAAACTGCTGCCTCCTATAACAAACATCATCTTCTCTTGAGGGTTTATTCGTGCTTTGTTTAGATTCCCTTTCATCATGTCCTCCTCTCGTCTGTAGCTGCCGTGGTGAGCAGTGATGACCCCGTCCTTCTGACCCCAGGCAGGATGAGCCAGCGCCAGGTGAAGGACAAAGACAAAGACAAGGACAAAGACAAGGACAAAGACAAGGAGAAAGAGAAAGAGAAGGAGAAGGAGAAGGAGAAAGAGGCAGGTCTTCAAACGCCCAACAGGGAACTCGTTACCACCCCCTCTGCACTCAGCCCGGGGGTCAGCTACACCCACGGTAAGAAACCCATGGGGTAAGAGTTTGCATGGGATTAAGTAAGATACGATAAGAAGTACTTTATTGATTCCAATTTGGGAAATGTTTGCGTTGCAGCAGCATAAAAAAAAGGCTTTGTACATTAGAGAAATGAAAAGACAAGAAATAAACAATCCAAAATGTAAACATCTCAAATAGAAATAAAAAAAAGTAGAAAATATACATGTGGAGATAATACAAAATATATAAAAAGAAGGATATTATATATATAATTGTGCAAGGAATGGATTATTACATATTAGATTGAATATAAGTGTAAAATGTACAGTGTGATTTTAAGTTATCCAAGAGAGGTGATTTGTTATTAAAAATCTGATTTTGATGAACCCCTCCACATTAAACGCAGAATTACAGTGAATGCAGCGATTGTGCACACTTTCTTACTAGGGCTGCACGATTTGGGGAAATAATTGCGATTTTTCTGACAGATATTGCGATTTGATTTGCGATATTTGTTTTTAAGCGACCCAACGGAAGTTTATTGTAAAATGCGGCCATATCTCCGGCTAGGACGCTCGTTATCAACGTGCTCCCGTCTCTAGCCCCCCCGCAGCCCGAGCTACGAGTGAAAGAACTAAACTTACATGAAACTTCCGTTGGGTTGCTTTAGAGTCAAGCTTCAGTTTCAGATTCACCCTGTAATAGATGTAGAACATGTGATGGAGCATTACTAACCTGACTCAGATGGCTTCACCAAACCATCTAGGAAAGCTCCATTGGAAGCCATTTGGAAAAGTATTTAAAAAATGCTTGGCAGGTGATTGGATCAATCTGTCAATCACCTACTATCATGGGCCACTTCTGATTGGTTAACAATGGCTGGTACATGTGGAGCACAGCACTTCTGATTGGTTAACAATGGCTGGTACATGTGGAGCACAGCACTTCTGATTGGTGTGGATGACTGACACACAAGAAGAACAAAAAAAGAAATCAAAAAAGAAAACTAAAAAAAATCGCAGGCTTTGCGATTTGATAATTGCATCATTTCAAATCGCGATTTCGATTTCAAATCGATGAATCGTTCAGGCCTATTTCTTATGCACAGTGACACGTTTGCTGGGTGTAGCTGTTCACAACATGTCTGAGGATTATCTCGAGTAACCTGGGCATCTTATCTGCTTTTGCACTTTGAGCAACACACACCATCTAGCTTCATCATACGGGAGAGAAGCTTATCTCCAATACTCTGCAATCACACCATAACAAACTAGATCACTCCAGGTAAGAGGAACATGTGTGTTTTTCATTGGAGGCAAACTGTCCCTCCTCTACTGATGCTCAGCCACACTCATGTCCTCTCTTTTCTGTCCTGCTTCAGCCTTTTATTGTTTTATATATTTGTAAATGTCCCCGCTGTGGGACGGATTCTGATTCTGATATGCAGTAGATCACATAGCTGCTGTATAATACCTGTCAGTCCACATATCTCAAAATATCAGCGGGGATGATTTCCAGTGTTACTGCAGATGTTTGATCCTCAGACGTCATCAGAATCTGTCTGGAAATGCTCTCATTACAACTCACTCTGATGGTGCTTTGTTCTTGTGTTGCAGCGCCCCCTTGTGATCTAAGTATCTATTTATTTCAAGGATTTATATACCAGTAGTCTGATTTTGTTTCACGACATCACAGGGAAATGTGTTTCTCTACAGTCTTCAGTGATAGGAAGGGCAAAGCTTAATATGTAAATGATATGAATGTATTTGTTTGGCCTGCTGTTGGTAGTCTGGATGTAGATTATGGGTTGAGCTGCAACGATTCCTTTCATTATCTTATACATCTGCAGATCATTTTCTAGATCAATCAATTGTTTAGTATATCAAATGTCAGAAAGTAGTAAAAAATGTCAATCCCAGTTTGTTAAACGTCTTGTTTTGCCAGTCTAAAATGATTTATATATTATATCAAAACATTTTGCAAACAGCAACATCCATATCTGAGAAACTGAAGACAGCATTTTCTTACATTTATCTTGAAAATCTCTTTGAAGATGAACAATTTTCATAGTAGTTGGCTTTAATTTGCTGTCCATCGACCAATCAAATAGCCGTTTCAAATCTAATCACAGGTCAAAACTATCGGAGCATTTGTTTGCTGCTACATTTCAAGAACAGGGATACGTTTTGGTCTAGTTCGAAGCTAAAACTGTGTTTGTGTAACCTCATAAGCAAAGTTTGTAATTGCAATCATGTGACTCATCCCTGATGGCTTTTGCATTTGGCTGTTAAACACTATGCTCACATTTGGGCAAGTCTAGTATCGCTGAATCCATTTGCATGAATCTATTTGAGTGTGTTTTTTTAAACTAGGCTGTAAAGCTACTTCCTACCACAAGAGGGAGTGAGCTTACATGGCAATGATACACATCTTTGACCTCCACACAAGATATCAGACACATTCAACTCTATGACTTTCCCATCATGCAACATCACTCACTTAGCTTCTTAAAGAGCTTGTTAACGGCTGCAAAACATCTGCTGTCTTGCTGTGTGTCGTCAGTAATGTTGACATATATGTATCAAGAGTAAGACGTGTTTTCATGGAGAAGGATGGAGTAGTCGAAGCCCCTTCTATGTGCAGTTCTGCGTCTGTTCTGCACACTTTTGTTGCTCTGGTATACTGATATCAACATGATTCAATATAAACGAGTCCTCTGGAAGCGGGTGGTGATACAGCAGCTGGAAAACATGAAAAGCAGACTGTCCATCATCCTCCCCTTCAAAAACCCCGACTGCACAATATGTGAAGCAAGAGTCGGTAAAACAGCATGAAAGCTTCCTTCTTTTTCAATTTTTTTTATGACACTCCAGCACAAAAACAGATATCCATGGCAACGGACTTCACGCCTTCTAGTCCTGGGTCTTGCGTCACAGTTTGTACTTTGCTTTGTTTGAAGATCCTCAGTCATTAGGAGATGACGTGGGTCATTCTGAATCGAGAAGGGGATTGTCAGAGTCGGGTGAAAATTCACACTTAAGGTGCGAAGAGCCGTTATGACGATAGTATTTTTCCAGTTATCTGATGCTTCCCCTGACAACAAGTGATTGCTCGAGGGTATTTCTGTTGGAACATAATTACATTTGATTGTACCCAGAAGTGCCTCCTCTAAATTACCAATTTGCTATATTTATGCACAACTAAACCCGTATTGTTTGCATAACATCTGATCATTAATCAACCCCTCTACCCTCTCCAAAGAAGGCACGTCATTGCAAATCATAATTCAGTTTCCTAACCAAATAAAACCTGGTTTCAAGTCGACATTTCAAAATCAAGATACTGCCGTAGAAGGGAAATAATCAGATTCCTTTCTCATCATAAAATAGGTGTGTATTGATGCCCTTGATGGGGGTAAACTTGAATGACTTGTGAACATATATATTGATGGACAACAAAGCCGAAAAATCTCTATTGCAACCTGTTCTGTCATTTAAGCTTGTTGTTATCACGCAGATGTATGTTAATGTGTTTGTCTTTCCAATTAGTTTGGTTTTAATTGGTTATATGATGCTATAAAAAGGGGTTAAGACGACATGATTGACAGCTGACTCTTGACGCTTGACTTCCACTCTGAGGGAAGAAGTCACGAAGCAAAAGGCTCTGGGAGATGTAACCTTAACGCAATTTGTGTCAGTTAAAATCTGACTTTTTTGAAGGTATTTTGACAGAAACAATAGGCGCGTTCACACCGCAGTACTTTTCCCACTTTAGTTCCGATATAGTTCCGAAATGTTGCGTTCACACCAAAAAAATCTGACTGTCTGTCTGCAAGATTTCAGAAAAAACTACGGGTTAGATTTGAATTAAACTTGCGTAAAAGGTGCAGCATGGACTTCTTAGAAAGAACAATTAACATTTTGGAGAGGATCCAAAACACAGGCTGAATGCCGACTATGTTTATCTTACGTTAACATTACGAGATCGAGATTGAGTTTAAATTTAGCTCGGAGTGGTCCAAAAATAAACTGCAGGTCCCTGGATTTAGCTACGACTAACCATAAGAGTGTTGTCAACCAATAAAGTTGGAAAGAAGATGAAAGCAGGTCATGAACTTTTCACCGGCTGCACTGACGTCTGTATCAGCTGAAATGTATTCATTTTTAAACAAGGAAACAGTGCAGCTCTATTTTTGACCAAATGTACAGATAAAAAAAGGTTCACCAAATGTTCTATCTCTGTCAAAGCATCTCATGTAACTTAGCTAAAAAATAGTCCAGCAGAGAGCAAGTAATTCAGTATTATATTACCCAGATTCTCCCCTTTCTCCTTACTAGAAACCACTGACATGGCACTGACATTTGTCACACATAGTGGCCAAGTATCTAATAATGTGGAACCTTAAACCTTAAATTAAACAAGATAATTAGAATACAAATGAACCACCTTTTTTGTAGCTTCATTGGAGGTTGTGTTGTGTCTCATAAAGCTATTACTTGTATAACTTCTAGAAGGAAAAGACACGAGACAGGAGTGTATGATGTCGACTGTTTACTTGCAAATTACACCACAGTCATCCAACACAATCTCCTCATATAGTCACATATATTGCATGACCTTACATTATCCCTTAATGACACAGTATGTCTCCTAATTAATTAATGAAGGTGATATTATCATATTACTTCGCTCACCACAGAGGTCATTTTGTTTCTGGGTCACCATGATAGTTAGTAGTAGCAGATAGTTTACTACCACTCAATACCAGACATATACTCAGAAACTATAGTTACCACTTGCTTGTGTTGCAGTGCCACTCTCCGTCCGTACTGTTATTGATGTGATTAACGAGGGGGATAATATAATACAAAATGTCTGTTATTGTTTATGATTCAAACTGCTTCTATAAAGTAGCTGCAATGTGAGTTTCCAGACGAACTCGGGGGTCTTTGGTCTGTCTGCCAAGTGATTCTTCCTCTCTTTGTGACTCACTGAGAACAGAAATAAACCCAGAGAGGTTGTTTGACAAATCTTCCTCAATCGGCTTTGAAGCTGCTCTCGCTTTAACCGTCTTTACAACGACTTGCAGTTCTCTTTCCAGGTAAACAGAGAGTCCACCTGTACCAGAGAGTTAGAGAGACTCATCAGGATAACATCGAAATACAACATTGATTTTTTTAATTAAAGAGTATAAAGGAAGTTGAAGGTAAGGTACGTTTATTTATATCGCACATTTTCAGATACAGAGGCAATTCAAAGTGCTTTACATCAACACATAATAAATAGTAGTAATAGACAAAAGAAAGGAACACAATAAATAAACACAATGGAATAACAGATTAATATAAACCATGCATACAAGAGATACAGAATAGTTTAAAAACAACATTGTAAAAGTGCTAAAACGAGTTAAAAGACTTCTGGGTAAGCAGCTGATAAAAGTAATGTTTTTAGCCTCGACTTAAAGGTCTCCTATTATACTGTTTTTCATCAATATATCACAGCTCTCAGATATATACAGAGCCTGTCTCTGATTGGCTGAAACACCAAACAGATCATTGCAGCATCCCATAACCCCCTCTGTTTCAGCCCTGTTTCCAAAGTGCTGATTCTCTGTCTGTTACTTTAGATGAAAATAAGGAGCCCCTCCCCACGCCCCTCTGAGAGAGATTTGGTTACAAAGAACTCAATGGTGCTCTAGGAGGAGATTCAGGTGATAAGGGGGGTGGGGGGTTACCTTGGTTGCTGATTGGCTAATGGTTACACAAGACAAAACATCGTTATGACGTTTCTCCACGTGCGGCGGCACAGCGTCGCTCCGACCTCCGCACCCCGACGGACGCAAACTCATCCGAAATGCCTCCTTCGGGGGCTATAACGAGCTGTCACCCATCTCTCTGCCAGGTGGGTGTGTCATGGAGATTTTTGGAAGAGCTCCATACTGGGAAGCGTGTAGTTTCACTCTGTGGTGACTAGTATCTGTAGTAGATGTGAGTGTTTTGGACATCATAAAGTGGCCCAAATCTGATCCGCTCATTTTCAGACAGGTTTTTATAGAAATGGATCAGGACAAAAAGAGAGAGAATCTTTGTTCCTGAAACTTTCAGAGTCTCTTTACACAGAGGGGACACATGTTGATGTAGAAGAGACATGAAGAAGAGGGGACACATGTTGATGTAGAAGAGACATGAGGAAGAGGGGACACATGTTGATGTAGAAGAGACATGAAGAAGAGGGGACACATGATGATGTAGAAGAGACATGAGGAAGAGGGGACACATGTTGATGTAGAAGAGACATGAGGAAGAGGGGACACATGTTGATGTAGAAGAGACATGAAGAAGAGGGGACACATGTTGATGTAGAAGAGACATGAAGAAGAGGGGACACATGTTGATGTAGAAGAGACATGAGGAAGAGGGGACACATGTTGATGTAGAAGAGACATGAAGAAGAGGGGACACATGTTGATGTAGAAGAGACATGAAGAAGAGGGGACACATGTTGATGTAGAAGAGACATGAGGAAGAGGGGACACATGTTGATGTAGAAGAGACATGAAGAAGAGGGGACACATGTTGATGTAGAAGAGACATGAAGAAGAGGGGACACATGTTGATGTAGAAGAGACATGAAGAAGAGGGGACACATGTTGATGTAGAAGAGACATGAGGAAGAGGGGACACATGTTGATGTAGAAGAGACATGAAGAAGAGGGGACACATGTTGATGTAGAAGAGACATGAAGAAGAGGGGACACATGTTGATGTAGAAGAGACATGAGGAAGAGGGGACACATGTTGATGTAGAAGAGACATGAAGAAGAGGGGACACATGTTGATGTAGAAGAGACATGAAGAAGAGGGGACACATGTTGATGTAGAAGAGACATGTAGAAGAGGGGACACATGTTGATGTAGAAGAGACATGAAGAAGAGGGGACACATGTTGATGTAGAAGAGACATGAAGAAGAGGGGACACATGTTGATGTAGAAGAGACATGAAGAAGAGGGGACACATGTTGATGTAGAAGAGACATGTAGAAGAGGGGACACATGTTGATGTAGAAGAGACATGAAGAAGAGGGGACACATGTTGATGTAGAAGAGACATGAAGAAGAGGGGACACATGTTGATGAAGAAGAGACATGAAGAAGAGGGGACACATGTTGAAGTAGAAAAGACATGAACAAGTGAATTTTGCATAATAGGTGACCTTTAAAAGAGCTCAGCGTTGGTGAAGACCTCTGGAAGTTGGTTCCATTTGTGGGGAGCATAAAAAAGGTAGGAGAAGATTGGAAAGCAAAGAAGAGCAGATGGGGTCAATTGGATTTAAGCTCAGCTTCAGGGATTACGCCCTGTCAGACGGGGTTAACAACATAGACGCTGGTCTTTGCTTCTCCTTTAGCCACTGACAATCCAGCATTCCTTCTTCATCCCTTGCTCTCATCCAATGACTCACTGAGCCCTTAAAAAGGCCCGATCTCTAAGAGGCACAAAGCTTGGCAGCGGAGATATTGCAGCGTCTAAAACAAAGAGTCTGTGGATGTTAAGGTGATGGATAACATCTCAGCCTTTGGATCTGAGCTCTGCTCGGACGGCCGGAGGCTCGATTTGACTTATGCAACCTGGAACTAAATTAGGAAGAGGTGTAGCATGGTTTGGACGATTGAGGTGCTGTCAACACGTGACTTTGGGACACTTTTATTTAGGTTTGAGCCTGAAGGAAAGCAAGGTTAAGTTCCGAAGGAGCGACAACTCCCAAGGTAGAACTTGTTGATGTGTTTTGAACCTCCCTATGTGAATCGACCCGTCTTCCTCTATATGTGTGTGTGTTGTCTACGTGAGCTCTTGTGAGGACAGAACAAAGATCACACCATGGTTTGTACTCGTGTCATGTGGACAGAAACAGGATCCACTTCTTACTGTGAGATGCCTGGAGGTTAGTGATCAAAAAGCCTCTTTGTTGCTCAGCTAATCCAAGGCTTACAGAGTCTCCTCGCAACGTTTATGTAAGACTAGATGTGTCTACATGTGACCTTCTGTCTGCGGTGCATGTATCACTTGCTTTGGATAGTAAGAGACTCATTGCATTCATGGGTGCCATAGTTCCACTGCAGTGTGGTCGTGGTTTGAGTTCATTTGGAGGTTTCTTATTCATTAGTTTTATGAATGACTACAAGGATTACTATCCACTGGTGGTTTTGACTTTAGTGATCCATCAGTGTTGTCACCAATCAAATGTTACTCAGTGGAAATGAGTAAGAGATTAAAGGCTTCAAAAGTGTTATTCTCAGCCATCTCAACCTGTATCTGATTCTTAAGATAATTCACATTCATCAGGGTCGACATGTTGTCAGTTATTTAGATGGTAGCAAGTCTAATCGATAAATAATAATAAACACTCTGGATCCTTCAGTCCATGTACATGAGGGATGATGTGATTCATTTCTAGGCAGAAGGCAAAAGCAATCCTTCTTTATTTGAGACTATTTATCATAAATGTTTAATTTGCACCACTTCAGTTCTGGTATGTTTTCCCTGTACAAGTAAAAACAAATGGGTTCAGCCACAGCTCTCATTAATCCTTAAGTGATTCACTGAGTCACTGCTTCTTCTTGTTCTTCTGTTTGATCAATACATGCATCACTGCAGTGCAGAAATGCAAACCGATGGTACACAGCAGTGGTGCTTTACATACACACACACATTTGATTAAATATACCACAGTTAGTATTATGCCTTTCATATTCAACACCTTTCATTTGCTCTATTTGTTGAGTCAGTGAATGTTGTGAGGGGTTAGGGTTATCCAGAATCAGTTCTCATTAAGAAAAGTCACGCCTAACCTCCTGGAAATAACGTAACAATGCCCTAGAGATAATGATAATGTTTCTCAAGTGCCACTCAAACACCAGCACACGTGGACTTTTCCTTCTGCAAGCAGGTTAATTAGGTCTGGGGTCTGAATTATACTCACAGAACATCCTAATTACCTGTGCTAATTCAAGCACTTTTGAATCTGATTGGGCTCCAGATGTATTGGCTCAAATATTCATCAGTCAGCTCAGGGACAGTTGTTTTCATCTCCAGGCTATCGTGGATCATTTTAGCAGAGATACAGTAACCACTGACGCCTTTTCAGAGTGAATTACCTTTCACTTTTTTATATGAAAGCTACTTAACATAGCTACGCAAAGCATGCACAAGAGCGACATGTTCTCATCAACATCTTTTCATTTGGTCTGAGCAACATATCCCTGAAAATACAGCTGGATTTGCGCCCTTGAGATAACATTTCCAAGTCCTACATGCGTCACACAAAACAAATCAATTTACTATCCTTGTCACTTGCTTGGTCACGGACAAAGACTTGTTTTCAGCCTTTTTAACCGTACACTGGAGCCTTTGTGTGTCTCTGAGTTGTACATCTGAGCTCTATGAAGCTGAACATAGTACATCTGGCAATAGAAAGATGTATATACTTCCCTGTGGCTATTTGTCAGTCTGAAAAGTAACCTGTGTTGGAAGTAATTAGTTTACGCCTGGGGAATATATAGGGGTTGACTGAGCACTGGTGTGCTTCCTTCTGTCCTCAATAGAGCTTGTGTTTTGTGTTAGTGTGTGTGTTAGTGTGTGTGTAGTCACAGTTTACAAGCTGTGTTATCTCAATGATGAAGACAAGAGAATAATGAGATAAGAAGAACACAAAAAAGGGACATTTCAAGGCTATAAAAGGAATACTTTACCTATAAAATGATCATTGGTATACCAGTGTTACCTCAAATAAGTCCCACTCAAATCAAGTGTCATATATCCAGTTTTATGCTTATTACTAATTAACTAGTTACTTATTAACACCTGCATTTTTGAATAAACCATCCTATTTTACAAAAGGATGAATTGTGGAGCATGAGGGCTTGTTTTCTAGCGAAGATGCAGCTCTACTCTCCGTCTACAGGAGAGGGAGGAGGAGGAGCTCAGCTTATTCGTTATTAAGTACTTATAGGCTGCCGCTTTCAAACACAGAGCAGAGAGAGGGAGTGTGTGAGGCAGCAGTCTACAGGAGGAGCACAGAGGAGAGCAGCTACTCTGTGTGTGTTCATGTGTGTGTGGTTTTCTCGGTTGGTTTATTCGCTTTTTTTGGCTCACTAGCTGCGTGGATTCCCCGTCGATCTTCTTCCCGTGAGTTTCCTTAGCTTCCCTCATCCCTCCTTCATCCTCCCCCCCCTCACATCGAGGAAGCTCCTATTTCCAGATGATGAAGCAGGAGGGTCTGCTGAGTCGTCGCCGTTTCTCCACGTGCGGCGGCACAGCGTCGCTCCGACCTCCGCACCCCGACGGACGCAAACTCATCCGAAATGCCTCCTTCGGGGGCTATAACGAGCTGTCACCCATCTCTCTGCCAGGTGGGTGTGTCATGGAGATTTTTGGAAGAGCTCCATACTGGGAAGCGTTGCTGGGAAGTGTGTAGTTTCACTCTGTGGTGACTAGTATCTGTAGTAGATGTGAGTGTTTTGGACTGAATAGTGTTTGCAGTTTTCTTCAGATGTGCTGTTGACTGTCAGTAGTTGCATTGGTACTCTTTTAAACATCAATTTGATTTAATAATAATAATAATAATAATAGATTTATTTTGTAAGCGCTTTTACAGGTGCTCAAAGTCGCTTTAAAGAGGTAGTAACAAAAGAAAAGGACAACAATTAAATATAGTAAAAATCACATTGAAATCTGGCAGTGGCTCAGTCAGTAGGGGCTTGGACTGTGAGCTGTAGGGTCGCCGGTTCAAGTCCCCGACCAGACCTAAAATATGGAGTGTGGACTGCTACTCGGAGAGGTCCCAGTTCACCTCCTGCCCTGCCGTGGTGCCCTTGAGCAAGGCACCGGACAACTCCCTTCCCCCCTCACTCCCATTGCTCCCCGGGCGCTGGCTGTACAATAGCTGCCTCCTAGTACTAGACTCCTGGTGCTAGGATGGGTTAAAAGCAGAGAACACATGTCACTGTGTGTGCTGTGTGCTCTGCATGTGAGACCATTAAAGAGGGGTTCATCCCTCCATATTCTAATTCTAAGCAATAAAACAACAATCACACATTAAAAGCCAGTTTGAAGAGGTGAGTTTTTGTACGTTTTTTGAAGGTGGTGAGGTCATATATAGATTTGATTTGATTTTGATTTGATTTATTTCGAATGTGTAAAACAATAATACAGAAATGAGAATTATTATACTATACAAACTTAAGCAGTGTGAAATTGATAAACAAAAATATTACTGATTCTAAATTATATATAAAGAAATTATCTAACTAATTACACATCCAAAAAGGGGTGGGAAGAAGTTTACACTTATTTAATCCCACCCCTTCTCCCACAATTATTAACATATATATTTTTTTTTCTTAAAAAAATACATTTGTTATTGAAAAACATAAAAACAACTAATAAATAAACAAACAAATACATAAAAGAGGTACATGGTAATCAACAAAAGATAAAATAACAAACCAAATAAATAAATAAACCGTAAACACCCATTTATGATTAAACAGTTTCATCCCTGTATCTTGTGAAAATCATGTCCTTATACCTTTTTTTTAAACAGTTTTACGTTAGGACATCCCTTGAACTCTGTGATGACACATCTGTATCTGTAGTAGTGGAGATAGATGTGAGTGTTTGGAGTTTTCTTCAGATGTGCTGTTGACTGTCAGGAATAGTTGCATTGGTGCTCTTTCAAATATCAATTCTTCAGATCAATAGTGTCTGCTCAGACTATCAGAGAGTCAGAGGTGGGAAGTAGTGGAATACAAATTATTTGTTACTGTACTTCAGTACATGTTTCTGGTATCAGTACTTTACTCCACTACTTATTTTTCTGACGACTTTTTACTTTGACTTCTTACATGTTGAACCCAAATACCTGTACTTTCTACTTCTCACATTTTGAACACAAATACCTGTACTTTCTACTTCTCACATTTTGAACCCAAATACCTGTACTTTCTACTTCTTACATGTTGAACACAAATACCTGTACTTTCTACTTCTTACATGTTGAACACAAATACCTGTACTTTCTACTTCTCACATTTTGAACCCAAATACCTGTACTTTCTACTTCTTACATTTTGAACACAAATACCTGTACTTTCTACTTCTTACATGTTGAACACAAATACCTGTACTTTCTACTTCTTACATGTTGAACACAAATACCTGTACTTTCTACTTCTCACATTTTGAACACAAATACCTGTACTTTCTACTTCTCACATTTTCCAAACAGGCTGGTTCCTTTAGTTTGAATGTGTGTTTGGTGGCGTGATCATTATTATTTAGAGTCATTGCGTGCCTATTGATTTGAACACGATCCGTGTATCCATCATTTCCTGGTCTTCTCTAAAGAAGAGGGACCAATGAAAGCGTTGTCATGTTGCCGTTGTTCAGCATGGAAACATTCATTAGCTAACAATGACATTATTGTTCTATTAATATAAAGGGAGGTCAGGTACTCTTTAAAACAGCTGCTAGTTATGGGTACTTTTTACTGAAGTACATTTCAAAGCCCTCTTTACTTTTACTTGAGTAAAGAAGTTTAGTCAGTACTTCTACTTTCACCAGAGTATTTTTAAACACGAGTATCTGTACTTCTACTTGAGGAAAGGATGTGTGTACTTTTGCCATCTCCGCAGAGAGTAGATTCAGACTGGCTTTGAATGAGGTTGCGCTCAAGTTTCTGCAACAAAAAGCGCTTTGTTCAGAGAGAAAGGAAGCTGGAGAAATGTACATGTGATTGCATTACGGTCGGGGAACTTTCTATCACTGTTCTGTGTTTACAAATCCCCTTCTTAATGCATAAAAACACATTGAAATACCTGCGAAAGTATATCTAAAGTTAATCTTAAAATGATATAAAGTATAATGATTCTGCAGCTGATATAAATGTCAATTTTTTGACGTCGTTCTGGACATATTTGTGGAAACAGCCGGACATAACAGGGACATCTGATGACTGGTGTTGCTAGGAGATGCAGTGTCAACCTCCTTATTATCATATCATTACACACATACCCACTTTTTGCATACAAGCCCAAATAATCAGCTCATAAAGTGTGATTGAAGACACCTGGAAAATGCAAGCTAACTTCACTTCAGACTGTCAGAACTTGCAGAAAGCTTAGCACTCCATATTTCATCCCCATGATTCAAATCACAGCTCAGAGAAAGCAGTACTAACACCAAAGACGGCTTGTTGGTGTGAAGTTGCACCATAAGCTCCAAGGACTTCTCTAGAGTAAAGTAATTGTACAGCGTTTGTAGAAGGACACCAAATCCCTCAGAACATTTACGATTGTACTGTTTGCAAACACTGCCGCCGCTCTTTCCTTCTCAGACGTGTAGGAAGTGCCTTAAGGGGCATTTTAACAGCAGTTGTGTGAAGAAGGGGGGGGGGGGGGGGGGGGGGGTTGTTATCGTTGTCTTTCTCTCCTGGACCTTTTACGGAAAAGACTCTACTGTTAATCAGGAGGTAATGTGAGACTCTGAGGAAAAGCAGTTTCTGTTGAGTGACGGAAACCACTTCATTACACAAGAGGTTAATTGCCAATCCTCTCTATGTGTAATTGTTCTTTTAGTTACAATAAAGCAAAGACATACACTATATACAGTAAGTAGGTACCGGAAACCTTTACATGGCGTACAAGAGCTGGGTATTACATCGACAATTCCTGAGAAAAGTCTAAACAGCATCGTAGACATAAACAAAAAGGCCGAGGGTCTCTATCTGTACCTTTTGATATACCTTCAAATACTTGTATCCATTGCGCAGTACTTTGTTTTTGGTATCCCTTTCTTGCATGACTCTCCTTGGCCTCCTTTAAGTATCAAGAGACGGGACACCAGGTCATTGCCTGCCATCTTTTCACGGTGCACTTGAACTCAAACCCCTGTCGACTATATTTAGAACATCAACACACAAAATAGCAGCCATTGAAATCCAACCTGCCTAATGCCTCCACTCTCATCCAGACACATCCTGTTTGAAATATCACCCCGTCCAAAAGATAATGACCTTCAAGCTTCCTGTGTGCAGGCGGTATAAAAATAAAACACTTTCAATGAGGATTAACTTCAGGAACAAGGCCTAGAGAACAAAATAATGAACGATAATCCGACATACTTCCTTTTATGACTGAAACAAGTAAAGCAATTACCGGTAATCCAAAAGTAATTTCTCGTTGACGGAGCACTTTTGGATGTGTTGCTTGAATGGTAACTGGACCACATCTATAAAGTAATTTTGCAACATCTCAAAGTGCTTTACACACACATTCATACCGAGGTAGATGCTGCCATTCATTCAAAAGCATGTACACATCGTTGGCTATACTATCAGGAACACTTAAAGGTTCACTATCTTCGAAACTTGGACATAAAATGTGGAAGACCGCCCGAATACTTCTTGGCAGGCAGGGACTGATTTAAGATTTAAGAGACATTTGATTTGGTGATTAGGCCTTTATGGATCTATTAAGAGAGTGAAAAAGCTGTACAATTATAATGTATATTAGATGAGGTATACTTCTTGAGGTCAGCATGACTTGGTACTCGGCATTTTAGAAGTATGAATCACCCGGCATTTTTGGAAGCTTTTAATCCCATGTTTACGAGTCTAAAATCAAGATATCATTTCTTCTTCCCCTATGATTTTGACCCCTCTTTTATTAAACCAGGCTCTTAAAAGTCCCCTAACTTTATGGCACTGCAATGCAGACTCTCTAGAGAACCTCTGTACCTTAACCATAGCTGCAGAAAGCTATCTTACTGTATCTAAATAAGCAAGAATTAAATATAGTCCTTTATAATCAACCTTATCTTTCTCAGTAAGTCTACATTTTGGGCAGCGGCTACAGTGTTCTGGTGTATTTTATTTACATTTACCAATATTTACGTAATATGCCACTGTAATTCCTGTGATAACTGGAGTTTAGCGGTTCAAACCCACTATCAAAACTGCCTTTGAAACCGCTTTTCTATAATTTCATACCTTGATTTAAATGAGTGGGTCACAACCAAGCCCCCAGGAAGTGCGCCGGACTCTGAGGAAAATATTCGTTGTGGCCAAACGGCGGTACTACACTTCCGTATCAGTCGCTGGGCCCGGAAACACTTTTTCCCATTGGGAAAGACACGTCTGTAAATCGTTGGATAATTTTTTTTAAACTAAATAAACTACCCAGTATGAGCATTTGTATAGCCCGTATTAAAAAAACATTCGGTCCTCAAGTTGTAAAATGTGCTAATAACGTTATTCTGAGAGTTATTTTCCTCTGCATTATGAACACGGATCTAACCCATGGGGCCGCGCCGCCCGGCACGTTCATGTGACGTGTTCAGCACTACATGAGTTTTACCTTTACCCATGGATGCACAATAAGAACGGATTATATGATTATATGAATACTTTCGTGACGTTTCGCTCTCTCAAAAGTTGGGCCATTTTGTCTTCATGCGCCAATGAGGAACTCGAAGCCCCGCCTCCCACACTGTATCCAGTTCTTATTATACATCCATGGTCGCTGCTTTAAACGCTCTGTTTTAGTTCAGACTCCTTGATTCATGTCAGCCAAGCAGGTCCTTCTGCAACACAAATGAATGAAGACTGCTACCAAAGTCTCCACAACAAACACAGTATCTGTACTTTAAAAAAATGCATGTAAAGGGTCTGCAGAGTCACAAACCCTCAAAGTACACCCTGTAGCGAGTAAAACTCTAACACAGAAAAGACCTGTCTATGCTGCCCCAGAACGCCTCGTTGGACATTTCTCTTTTTCCATTGTTTGCTTCCTGGGTTCTGTGACGTGTGAACACCCAGATCAACAACAAATGACCGGATTGGCCCAAATGGACCAATCCGCGGAGCACCTCACACACGAGGATCCCTTGGCTAACTAACAGGGAGTCCCCATTGACTTGCATAGAGCTCCCTGAACGCTGGTAATAGACGAGTTGGGGTCGCGGAGAAATGCTCTCCGCAGACCCATTCTCACAACGTTATAAACCTTTTTCTTACTCAATATCAAGCCACACTTATTGGTTTGACTTCGGCTGTGAGTGTTTGTGTGTGCTCAGGATGAGTTTAGCTTGTTCTCGCTGTATCACCGACCCGGAAACCTGTCCGCTCCTCGCAGCAGCAACGAGCCTCGCAACGAGGGGGGGGGGGCAGGAGCTCCAACAAGCCGTTTAGGACAGAGAGTGAATACACATACTATACAGAGATGCTGTATGAGAAACCAATGTGAGTTTGGAACATTGCACAATATAAATCTATTCTAGTAGACCTCAACAATGGAACTATGATCAGTAGAAATGGCCATGACATGGGACCTTTAAGTTTTCATGCATTTTTTTCTAGCCAACATTGCAGAGAAAACTGTTGCCATGGCAAGTTTCCATCAGCAGCTATTTGCTCTCATGGTTTTATTCTGAGGAGTCACTAAACTGACTGCTTTCCTTTCTATGTGTTGCTCTGAAGTGACCTGTTGCCATAGTAGCTTTTACATTTCCTACAGCATCGTTGAGGATTATATAGATATATATATATATATATCTATATAACCTTGGTTTAAAGAGACGTACAAACACAGTTCTGCACATGTGCTTTGAGATAATCTACTTTTTTTTAACACTTGAACCTTCCAGAAAGAGATAATAAACAACAAAGTCGATTTCACGTCAATAATTCACATTACAACGTGAATCTTTTAGTGTTTACTTGCACAACTTCTCAGTTTAGGTACTGGCTCAACCAAACCTCCTCGAGCATAGATAGAAAAAGCGCATAACAGTTACTTTTCATATGTTAAAGTATCATGTTTCCTCTCACTTTTCCCTCTGTTATTGTGTCCAAAACATGTTGTTGTTGTACTGCATTTGGCAGCCATTCATTTTGCGAAAGGCAGCGCATTAGTGTGGAAAGAGATTCAACGTAGCATCTCTTCCTCTCTGCTCCTTATGATGTTTGGTGCAGAGTGAAAGCACTGCGGCTCTAGTTTTTTAGGAGGCAGCCTCGTCACTCAGTCTGCAGTGGGGCGTGAGTCTTCAGCTTTACACACAAACACACACAATCCCTGAGATTGATACTCTACAAAATGGCTATGATGTAGCTGATGTGCACACTGGACTGAATGCACTGAAA
Organism: Trematomus bernacchii; assembly: GCF_902827165.1. NCBI lineage: Eukaryota > Metazoa > Chordata > Actinopteri > Perciformes > Nototheniidae > Trematomus > Trematomus bernacchii. Next base: position 685,524 of record NW_022987608.1, read on the forward strand.
AGAGATTAAAATACAACGTACTGAAGTTGCTTTGATCCACTTGAGTCTCCCAGAGGATGTTCACCGAGTTATCTTGCTCTTGTTTTTGGTTGAAACTCTCATTAATCTTCAATCGTTTGCTCCTCTTCATACAACCTGAATTATAAAGTATATTTTACATGTATTTGAAGTATTTATTTATAGTATATAACGTTTCTGTGAGAGGTATGAAATAGACTGGCTTGGAAACCTTTTGAGGAAGATGAAGAGGGACGTTTAAATCGTCATTTGGGGAAAGAAACGGTAAAAATCCTCAGAATCAGAATACCTTTATTCGTCCTACAGAGGAGAAATGTGCATTTGTTACAGCAAGAAAAGAGCGAAAGACAGCTTAATATTACCCAAGAAGCATGCATAAAAAATATCATCATGACATGAAAGGTACACCACAAAATAAAGCACCTGACATTTGTTGGTTTTGGTTTACTACATTATTTTATACACACTGCTTGATTGCAATAACATATAACCCAATATTCCCACAGAACACATAGTAAATAACATTAAAATAGGAAAGAGAAGCCAAAAGTACCGAGCTTTTACAACATGGGAGGCGTTAAAAAACAGTAGGAAGATGCATTTAATTACACTGACACATCATTTAGATTAGATTCCTTTATTTACCTATGATACATTGAACAGTACGCTTACAAAACATTGCCCTACAAATACAAGAACAATACGGTCAAGGCAGTAAAACAATGTAAACAAGTCAATACATAAGTTATTGTACATGTATTTATCAGTGCAGTTGATAATTACAAAACTAGAAATAAATATGTGTTCTATAAAAACGGTATGAGGTAGAACAGAACACATAGTAAATAACATTAAAATAGGAAAGAGAAGCCAAAAGTACCGAGCTTTTACAACATGGGAGGCGTTAAAAAACAGTAGGAAGATGCATTTAATTACACTGACACATCATTTAGATTAGATTCCTTTATTTACCTATGATACATTGAACAGTACGCTTACAAAACATTGCCCTACAAATACAAGAACAATACGGTCAAGGCAGTAAAACAATGTAAACAAGTCAATACATAAGTTATTGTACATGTATTTATCAGTGCAGTTGATAATTACAAAACTAGAAATAAATATGTGTTCTATAAAAACGGTATGAGGTAGAATATAAAGTGCAGTTGGATGTACTTAGTTGAGCATGAGGTCAGTTCAGTTCCATTAATGCTGCGATTGTCTAACAAGTTTATTATTCCACGACGATCATCCAGTTGCCTTCACTTAGGTGGAGATTGAGGGCAGGAGATGGTGGGTTATGTAACCTCTCGTGGTTTGTCAAAATGGGTGAATTGCCCCTTGAGTTGTTTGCCAGACGAAGTTGGCATGGAGATGCCCGTCAAGTGGGCACAGATGGTCTGTTAGGAGGTCTAATAATGCACCAGATCCTCAGAAAAACAAAGGCACAACGTATCAGGCAGCAGAGACAATGTCTTCTTTCAATCATTGCCGTGTAATGATTAGCACTTGAGCTCATTTTAACACTGATGTTGGCTGTCGTGGCTTCCTTCCTTGTTTTTCTTTCAAGCCACTAGACATTACATTACATTGCATTTAGCTGACGCTTTTATCCAAAGCGACTTACAATAAGTGCATTCGACCAAGAAGATACAAACTAGAAGAAAACAGAATCATATAAGTACATCAGGTTTCATAGAGCCAAACCATTTCAAGTGCTACTCAACTGGCTTTAGATAAGCCAGTCCTTTGTTAGTATATAAGTTCTTTGTTAGCAATTCTATCGCTCGAAGTGGAGTCGAAAGAGATGAATGTTCAGTCTACGCCGGAAGCTGTGTAAGCTTTCTGCTGTCCTGATGTCAAACCCACGTGTTTTTGCTGATGGGAACTTGGGTCCCCCTCGCAGTGCGGGTGCAGCGAGCCGTTTGGCTGATGCAGAGCGGAGTGCACGTGCTGGGGTGTATGGTTTAACCATGTCCTGGATGTAGGAAGGGCCAGATCCATTCACAGCATGGTACGCAAGTACCAGTGTCTTGAAGTGGATTCTAGCAGTTACTGGAAGCCAGTGAAGGGAGCGGAGGAGCGGCGTGGTGTGAGAACATTTAGGAAGGTTGAAGACCAGACGAGCCGCTGCGTTCTGGATGAGCTGCAGAGGTCGGATGGCACATGCAGGTAGACCAGCCAGGAGGGAGTTGCAGTAGTCTAGACGTGAGATGACGAGAGCCTGGACCAGAAGCTGCGTCGCTTTCTGGGTCATGAGGGGACGTATCCTCCTGATGTTGTAAAGAGTGTATCTGCAGCAGCGGGTTGTAGCAGCGATGTTTGCAGTGAAGGACAGTTTGTTATCTAGGGTCACACCCAGATAGACGCCTTAAACAGACATTTTTAACGCATTTTCTTTCCTTTATATTACTTACAGTTGAAAAGTTGCTTGGCCTCCGATGGTTTGGATGATGTTATGCGATGTGTTTGCTCAAAATAAAACAACAAACTTCTACACATGCAACAAAGAAAAGAGGCCTTCACCATAGTCAAAACAAAGAGGCAAAACTCAACAAACAACTTAGGTATTCTTTCTTGCTTTCTTTCTTGTTAAGGCTTATATAACTTGATCACTTAAAGAGTAATTGGACGGTTAAAAGCCGTGCCTCACGGCGTCTTTCTAACAGGTTGCTGCTCATCTCTGTCACTTTAGAGGAGGCGCCGTGGGAATTGTAGTCTTGTATACTCTGGTTGACTACAGACGTCACGACTAGATGGCCTTTCTTATCAAAACGAAATAGTGGCTCTAAGACTCCTGTTTCCTGTATATTTCAGGAGTACAAGTTGGCAAAGAAAAGAACGGAAAGTGTTTCTTTTATGCTCAACAGCTATTAGTCAAATAGTCAAAGTGCTATTTTAAAAAGACGTGCATTTCCAAGTAAAGTAGTCGAACTGTTATTTGCTGTGCTTCCATGAGTCTCTGATTATCCTCCATCATGATCATTATAACTTGTTCTAAATGATAAATGACATCAAGCAGGCTTGTTTGTAGAGGTGGAGAAACGTCATAACTGAATGTCATTAGAAATACTGTCTCCTAGAGTTCTTTAAAACCTTGGTTTCTCTATATCAATGAATACCAGATGTCTTTAGGGCAGAATTACCGTTGGCACATTTTAATACGTAGAAACACACACCTGAAACTCAGCAGCGTTTCCTTTCTTCTCGTGGCTGAACGCTGATGGCCTTTGAATAAGAGACGGAAACTATTAAATATTTACAGCTCTGCCAGGATCTCAGCGGGGAATCTGATGCTGAGCTTATCAACGGTTCCAAAGCGGCTCGATAACACATAGTACAAATGGTAGAAAGGTGGAGCTGAAATGAAGTAGATAGATGAAATAGACTGATTCATACAGTGCACATATTTATTACTGCCTATTTTGTTTTTTACTAGTGCTGCGTGTTTCTTACAATCATTATCTGTAATCATACATGTTTAAAATACTAGTATTAACTTGTGTTTGGGGGGAGATAAAACAAATACATGTGTGGTGTTGCAAGACAAACTGGTACGAGAAATTTGAGGTTTTTTAACTTTATGATAACAGGATTTCTGAATTATTGGCATGAAGTCAGAACATTTTCTGACACTTGGCTACAGCATCAACAATGTTATAGATAGGTAGATAGATAGATAGATAGATAGATGGATGGATAGATAGATAGATAGATAGATGGATAGGTAGGTAGGTAGGTAGGTAGGTAGATAGGTAGGTAGGTAGGTAGGTAGGTAGGTAGTATATGTAATGTAAAAATATGTAATCTTTAATGTATTTAACCCAGTTTTTGATAAAAGAAGTCTCAAATACTCGTACAGAAGACCTTTTTAAATTGCAGATTTCTTTAACGCGATAATCTTTGCTGCACTCTTTGTCCTCAAGAAACCCTCCTTGGTAACACTGTGTTCGAGGACACAAACACACACATCCATTTTAATAAGGGCCCTGAGACATAATCAGTTGAGATACTCGATCAGCAGGGGGGGGGGGGGGGGGGGGGCTCCCTGCTGAATGACCTCTTAATAATAATAAAGCTTTATTTATATAGCACTTTCCATACACCACAAGCAGCTCAAAGTGCTTTACAAAATGGCGACACATCACAAGATAAAAACACACAACAAGAAATTACCCTCAGATTATTTGTTGAATGTTGAAAAGGTGCATGCAGCAAAATATAACATTTGATCAGGTTAAGAGACACAAGGAGGTAAAAGGTATGATAATAAATAATGGGTTCTCTCTGACAGATAAGACACAAGACAACTGCAACAATATAAAATATAAAACCCCATAAAACAAAGTGAACATATAGGTACAACAGAAATACAAAAATAAAAATAATAGTAATAAAAATGCCATAATTCTAATAAAGGTTAAACGATTAAGAAATAAAAAAGACCAATTTCAAAATAAATATTACTTAATTTTCTTAAAGGTCCCCTATTATTCTGTTTCTCATCAGTATATCACAGGTCTCAGATATATACAGAGCCTGTCTCTGATTGGCTGAAACACCAAACAGATCATTGCAGCATCCCATAATCCCCTCTGTTTCAGCCCTGTTTCCAAAGTGCTGATTCTCTGTCTGTTACTTTAGATGAAAATAAGGAGCCCCTCCCCACGCCCCTCTGAGAGATATTTGGTTACAAAGAACTCAATGGTGCTCTAGGAGGAGATTCAGGTGATAAGGGGGGGGCGGGGGTTACCTTGGTTGCTGATTGGCTAATGGTTACACAAGACAAAACATCGTTATGACATAAAGTGGCCAAAATCTGATCAGACAGGTTTTTATATAAATGGATCAGGACAAAAAGAGAGAGAATCTTTGTTCCTGAAACTTTCAGAGTCTCTTTCCACAGAGGGGACACATGTTGATGAAGAAGAGACATGAAGAAGAGGGGACACATGTTGATGTAGAAGAGACATGAAGAAGAGGGGACACATGTTGATGTAGAAGAGACATGAAGAAGAGGGGACACATGTTGATGAAGAAGAGACATGAAGAAGAGGGGACACATGTTGATGTAGAAGAGACATGAAGAAGAGGGGACACATGTTGATGAAGAAGAGACATGAAGAAGAGGGGACACATGCTGATGTAGAAGAGACGTGAAGAAGAGGGGACACATGTTGATGTAGAAGAGACATGAAGAAGAGGGGACACATGTTGATGTAGAAGAGACATGAAGAAGAGGGGACACATGTTGATGTAGAAGAGACATGAAGAAGAGGGGACACATGTTGATGTAGAAGAGACATGAAGAAGAGGGGACACATGTTGATGTGGAAGAGACATGAAGAAGAGGGGACACATGTTGATGAAGAAGAGACATGAAGAAGAGGGGACACATGTTGATGTAGAAGAGACATGAAGAAGAGGGACACATGTTGATGAAGAAGAGACATGAAGAAGAGGGGACACATGCTGATGTAGAAGAGACGTGAAGAAGAGGGGACACATGTTGATGTAGAAGAGACATGAAGAAGAGGGGACACATGTTGATGTAGAAGAGACATGAAGAAGAGAGGACACATGTTGATGTAGAAGAGACATGAAGAAGAGGGGACACGTGTTGATGTAGAAGAGACATGAAGAAGAGGGGACACATGTTGATGTAGAAGAGACATGAAGAAGAGGGGACACATGTTGATGTAGAAGAGACATGAAGAAGAGGGGACACATGTTGATGTAGAAGAGACATGAAGAAGAGGATTTTGCATAATAGGTGACCTTTAATAATGTTGTTTTGTGTTACAGGTTTCGAGAGAGGGAAGGAAGACCTCCTGGCTCTGCCTTTGAAGGAGGACTCTCACTCCATATCTAAGAGCAAGGTGAGGAAACCCCTCCATGACGAGTGGGCAGGAAGCATTTGGTGCTTTTGTGTGGATGTGTTGTAGACTGGAAAGAAAATAAGAATTACTGCGCTACTTCTTCCCTTTCTGAGACTTGCCTCAGGCAGGAGAAAGCCCACGTTCAGACGACTCATAAACACATCAAACATTTATCGACTCGGCACTTGTTTAAAGAGAGGTCAGTGAGGTGGAGGAGGCGGCGGCGGCGGCGGCGAGGAGTGGAGATCAAAAACAATGTTTAGCAAAAGTGTGTCTGAGTCTCCCCGAGGCTCAGAAGAGATGGAAATCAAACTATGTTTAGTTTTTCTAAAGCGTGTGACAGGATAACCAAGCCAGAGATTCAAAAGCTCTTTATCAGTCAATCAATCAAATCAAATGTTATTTTTACAGCATTTTATCACAAATAACACATTTGACGGGGGGCTTTACAGTTTGTACAACTGGGGGCTCTGTTTGCAGCATACACCCTTTGTCCTTAGACCCTCAGACCATAGGGGAGAAACTCACAAATGAACCCCAAAATAAAGCAGCAATGAACACGCTCATAACAGTAAAACATGAGAAAACAAAAGTAGACGGCACTAGCTAAATACAAATGGACAAAGTTACACAATTTACAGATTTTGCTTGGTCATCAATAATTACATGTAAACTAAAAAGCAAAAGATCAATGAATCTGTATATGAATTTGTGTCTGCAGTCTTTGAGGGACGTGTGTGTTTGTGTGTGTCACAGTTGATTAACAATCTGCTATAGTGTTAATCATATTTCTTGCCCTCTGTGTGTATTCAGTCTGAAACAAAGCTGTACAATGGCTCCGACAAAGACGTGTCTGCATCCGGAGGAAAGCTCACCAAGAAGGAGTCCCTCAAGGTAAGTGAGCGGAATCAGCTGATAGTCGCTCTTCCTTAAAGGGTAGCAGCTCTGAAGGTGTTAAATATATTCATGTGTGTGTGTGTGTGCTCTGTGTAGGTGCAGAAGAAAAACTACAGGGAGGAAAAGAAGAGGGCGACCAAGGAGCTGCTCAGCACCATCACTGACCCCTCCGTCATAGTGATGGCCGACTGGCTAAAGGTGGGAACATCTCACACTCTAGAACTAGACAAGAAGATTCGGAGACAGTTGCTTCCAGTGAGACTGTTAAACCATTGAACTGCTGAAACAACTTCAAAAACATTCATCTGCTACTCAGTAATATGTATCTAATATCTAATATATATCATTCCAATAACTTGTATATAGACTCGTACTGCACTATTCCACATGCTCACTTTATTTTATAACTATTTTTCTTTTTGTATTGCTCTTGCTATCTGTATTGTTATTATGTTGCATTGTTGGAGAAGCCTGTGACATAAGATTTTCAACTACATAATTACTCTGTAGCTATGTCAGTTTGACAATAAAGAACCTTGAACCTTGAACTTGAAAAGAGTGCATGGAGCACATTTTCCTAGTGGCCAGACGATGGTACTACACTTCAGTTCTAGTTTCTGACGTCATTTGGGCCCAAAATGACTTTTTCCTATTGACTCATATTGGTAAAGAGACGTCTGCATTAGGCTTCAGAGGGTTACTTTAAATTGTATTCTGTTAGTAGTTACATGTTTAAAATCTATGTATCACAATGTATATATTTGTAACTTATGGATAACCTCCATATCAAATGCAATGACATGTAATTGTAGTGTATTATGTAAGACAATAGAACAATGTCACCTTATAAGAGAAAAAACATTATAAAGATATTTAGGATCAAAAATGTGCCCTTTTATATAATTAATATAGGATAGGTCACAAAATAGGATCGTTAAAAAATGCTGGCACATTAATAACAAGCAAACACTGTATTTTTGTCCACCTACTGTACTGTATTAAATAAAAAAAATATATATAATAAAGAAGAATAAATGTAGCTTAAATGAAAACCAGAAAGAAAATGCAGGCAGTACGTCTCCTTATAATATATTCATCTTTATTTTTAAATGTATTGTGGCATTGTAATCCTGTTATTAATCACATTTCTTACCTCCAAAAGCAACGTGTATAGGAGTAACCTGCCTCTTAAACTGTATCCTGTTCTCTTTATACATCCATTTTTCCACCCCTCAGTTAATATTTCATCTTTATTTGTTGGTTCTACAATATAAAAGCATTTCCAGTTTGCCTAATGTGAGTCCTCTCCATGTAGCCTATCACAGAAGGCAACGTTTCTCACAGTTTCTCTGTTTCTGATGCAGATCCGCGGCACTCTGAAGAGCTGGACCAAGCTGTGGTGCGTTCTGAAACCAGGCGTCCTGCTCATCTACAAAACCCACAAGAACGGGCAGTGGGTCGGCACGGTGCTGCTGAACGCCTGCGAGCTCATCGAGAGGCCGTCCAAGAAAGATGGATTCTGCTTCAAACTCTTCCACCCGCTGGAGCAGTCCATCTGGGCCGTCAAGGTGAGAGGCAGAGAGGGTACACACATCCTTTACTCAAGTAGAAGTACAGATGATCGTGTTTAAAAATACTCTGGTGAAAGTAGAAGTACTGACTAAACTTCTTTACTCAAGTCAAAGTAAAGAGGGCTTTGAAATGTTCTTAAGTAAAAAGTACCCATAACTAGCAGCTGTTTTAAAGAGTACCTGACCTCCCTTTATATTAATAGAACAATAATGTCATTGTTAGCTAATGAATGTTTCCATGCTGAACAACGGCAACATGACAACGTTTTCATTGGTCCCTCTTCTTTAGAGAAGACCAGGAAATTATGGATACACGGATCGTGTTCAAATCAATAGGCACGCAATGACTCTAAATAATAATGATCACGCCACCAAACACACATTCAAACTAAAGGAACCAGCCTGTTTGGGAAATGTAAGAAGTAGAAAGTACAGGTATTTGAGTTCAACATGTTAGAAGTAGAAAGTACAGGTATTTGTGTTCAACATGTAAGAAGTAGAAAGTACAGGTATTTGAGTTCAAAATGTAAGAAGTAGAAAGTACAGGTATTTGTGTTCAACATGTAAGAAGTAGAAAGTACAGGTATTTGTGTTCAACATGTAAGAAGTAGAAAGTACAGGTATTTGAGTTCAACATGTAAGAAGTAGAAAGTACAGGTATTTGTGTTCAACATGTAAGAAGTAGAAAGTACAGGTATTTGAGTTCAAAATGTAAGAAGTAGAAAGTACAGGTATTTGTGTTCAACATGTAAGAAGTAGAAAGTACAGGTATTTGTGTTCAACATGTAAGAAGTAGAAAGTACAGGTATTTGTGTTCAACATGTAAGAAGTAGAAAGTACAGGTATTTGTGTTCAACATGTAAGAAGTAGAAAGTACAGGTATTTGTGTTCAACATGTAAGAAGTAGAAAGTACAGGTATTTGGGTTCAAAATGTAAGAAGTAGAAAGTACAGGTATTTGTGTTCAACATGTAAGAAGTAGAAAGTACAGGTATTTGTGTTCAAAATGTAAGAAGTAGAAAGTACAGGTATTTGGGTTCAACATGTAAGAAGTAGAAAGTACAGGTATTTGGGTTCAAAATGTAAGAAGTAGAAAGTACAGGTATTTGGGTTCAAAATGTAAGAAGTAGAAAGTACAGGTATTTGTGTTCAACATGTAAGAAGTAGAAAGTACAGGTATTTGGGTTCAACATGTAAGAAGTAGAAAGTTCAGGTATTTGTGTTCAACATGTAAGAAGTAGAAAGTTCAGGTATTTGTGTTCAACATGTAAGAAGTAGAAAGTACAGGTATTTGTGTTCAAAATGTAAGAAGTAGAAAGTTCAGGTATTTGTGTTCAAAATGTAAGAAGTCAAAGTAAAAAGTCGTCAGAAAAATAAGTAGTGGAGTAAAGTACTGATACCAGAAAAATGTACTTAAAGTGGACCTATCATGCTATATTTGAATAATATAGTGTAGGGCCATACCTATATAAGGCATATTTATACTTTTTTTTTCTTCAAAATACCAAACAGATCATGCATTTTAGCCATGCCTCATTTTGCTCAATTTGAACATTTCTAGCTCTGTTTGTGTAAGGGTTGATTCAGTGAGAACAGCACCACCTACAGGCCTGGCATATGTACTACAGCGTCTCCAGCGCTTTCGAACGGCAATGGCCGTGGCTGTCTCCTCCTGATTGGTGGAGTTGGCCCAATAGCCGTAGCACCACCGTCCTGACGTCAGGACAGTGTTCAAATCTGGATCAGTTTTTATCAGATCCGTTGCAGCCCCTTTTTTAGAGATTTGGGTATGGAGGAAAATAGAGAGGGTTGTGTTTTCTGACACTTGGTGAGTTCCCTGGAACACCGGGGACACATATTCATGTATAAAAGACGTACAAAAGTGCATTTTGCATGATAGGTCCCCTTTAAGTACAGTAACGAAGTATTTGTACTCCACTACTTCCCCCTCTGGATATAACATACCTTAAGATTCAGAATAAGGAGTTTAACTATTAGTAATAATACATTAGATTTTTATAGCGCTTTTTCGAGTGCTCAAAAACGCTTTACAAAAAACATAAACAGTAATCCTAATCCAAGTGCGAGTAAAGTGTGTGTTGATCAGTGTTTGAAAGCTAGAGTGAATTATAAGTGAGTTTTGAGAGATTTTTTGAAGGATTTAAGAGTGTTAATAGATTAAAAAAGACGACGATGCTAAAGGGGGATTTGAATGCATTCTGTTTGTTCTCTAGAGATGGACAAAACAAAATGAACAACAATAGTGGCTGTATAATTAAGAGCTCTTTCTCTCAGCTTTGTTTAATTTACTAGTACATCCATCCAGCAATTTTCATATTCAGCCGCACTTCAATTTCCATTTGTTCCTTTGTTTTTAAGCTCCTTTCAGTCCCCTCCATCTGCCATTTGGTATTCATCACTGACCTCTCTGACCATCTGGCCCCTCTCATAGATATTTTGCATACTGACTCTCTGGGGAGTCTAGGTTTCTCTTTGTTTGCACACGTTACACAAGAAACACACACACACACACACACACACACACACACACACACACACACACACACACACACACACACACACACACACACACACACACACACACACACACACACACACACACACACACACACACACACACACACCTCAGGGTTTCCGTTAGCCGGTAATTACCGTTTGAGAGAGAGAGAGAGAGACAGACACACAGACAGACACACAGACACACAGACAGACACACAGACACACAGACACACACACAGACACACAGACACACAGACACACAGACAGACACACAGACACACAGACACACAGACAGACACACAGACACACAGACACACAGACACACACACAGACACACACACAGACACACAGACAGACAGACACACAGACACACAGACAGACAGACAGACAGACAGACAGACACACACACAGACACACAGACAGACACACAGACACACAGACACACACACAGACACACAGACACACAGACACACAGACAGACACACAGACACACAGACACACAGACAGACAGACACACAGACACACAGACAGACAGACAGACAGACACACAGACACACACACAGACACACAGACAGACACACAGACACACAGACACACACACAGACACACAGACAGACACACAGACAGACACACAGACACACAGACACACAGACAGACACACAGACAGACAGACACACAGACAGACACACAGACACACACACAGACACACACACAGACACACACACAGACACACACAGACAGACACACAGACACACAGACAGACACACAGACACACAGACAGACACACACACAGACACACAGACACACAGACAGACACACAGACACACAGACAGACACACAGACACACACACAGACACACACACAGACAGACAGACACACAGACACACAGACAGACACACAGACACACAGACACACACACAGACACACACACAGACACACAGACACACACACACCTCAGGGTTTCCGTTAGCCGGTAATTACCGTGAGAGAGAGAGAGAGTTACAAGTAGTTTGTTTGAATGTAATAATTATGTTGTTTGTGGAAGCGCATCATTTATTGAAAAATGAATCTGAACTTTTCGATCTGTTACGATTATAAACTGAAGCAATATCAAAATGACTCCCATTAACTGAGTTTTAAACCTCAGCATATCCGCTCATAGTCCGGTAATTACCTGCTAACGGAAACTCTGCTACACAATTCTTATTCTTATTATTGAAACATGACTGGTTAGTTTCACACACACACACACACACACACACACACACACACACACACACACACACACACACACACACACACACACACACACACACACACACACACACACACACACACACACACACACAGCAGGAAGTAATCATGAAACCGCCTCAAATGACACAAAGGACGAATTCATTTCAGAGGATGAGCATCATAGGAGGAAATTAAATGTTAAGCATCAGTTTGCACGTACTACTTTAAAGCAGGTGTGTGTCTCTTGGCATAAAGAAGTGGAATTCTTTGCCAAATGATTTAAAGGGCTGTAAGAACATTTTTATGTTTAAGAAAATGTATAAAGAAAGCGTGATTAGACAGTATGAAGTTGGCTTTTGATTGTGTTCTGGTTTTATGTTTCAGTATTTGTAAGCAACTGTGACTGAAAGAATATTGCTTTTATTTGACTTTTTAATGGTTATTTAATTTAATTCTTTTTTTTCTTTTAAGAAGGGGCAGGTAAAATAAGATGTTCTTCTCCCTGCTCCTTTCCACCATGCGCTTTAAAAAAAAACAAAAAAACAGTATAAGTCTACATGTTTTGTCTTTAAAGGGGACCTATCATGCAAAATGCACTTGTTGATGTCTTTTATATATCAATATGTGTCCCCGGTGTGTCGGGGAACTCACGCAGCGTCAGAAAATAAAACCCTCTCTCTTTTCCTCCGTACCCAAATCTCTAAAAACGGGCTACAACGGAGCTGATCCAGATTTGCGTCCGATATGACGTAATATCTGAAATGTGGACCCACGGCCCTATCAGAAACGTTGCTATCAGAAACAATGCCCGACTGTTTTGGACGTAATATGGTCGGTGTTTACATTAGCATCGCTAACACTCAGAGCTAACCTGTACTGGAGAGCATGTGTGTGAAGAAGCAGGAAATAAAAAGGAACTCACCTTGTGGTATAACCGGCAAGAGAGAAAGCCTTTGAGCTCCATACTGTTTCAGAAACAATCCTTGATAATCCATGATATGGCGTTTCATCACGGCAGTATTTAGTTTAGACAGTAGCTGCCGGGTCCCGCATGAGCTCAGACCCCTCCTCAGCACTTTTGAAACAGGAAGTGAAATAGAGGGATATGAGGCATGGCTAGAATGGGTGATCTGTTTGGTATTTTGAGCAAAACACTTCATAGACATGTTTTTTATATATTTTTATATATCTGAGACCTATGCTATTGCCTACAAATAGCATGATAGGTGACCTTTAAAATAACTGCCAACATAAAATATAAAACCCTCCTGGGAACCAGAGAAAAAAAAGTGTCTTCCAATTTGCTTTTTTTTGGTGATTTCCTACCTGTCAGGGAATAATTTCCCCTACATGTTTACCTTTCGCCCTCTGACGCAGCTGACCAGCCTTGAGCAGCCCCTATCTCACTTAAGGAGGGGCTGCCCTAGCACGTTGTTGTTGTTACCAGTTTGTGACCGGGCAACTCTCGGTCAGAGATACTTATTGTTGTGGGACACCTGGAACACATCCTTCTCGGGGTGTAGATGACCCCGAGCCATAAGCGACAACAAATGTGATTCAGTGTCCTCAGCTGTTTAGTCTATCTATTGAAGAATGTTGATTACCCTCAGCGAAACTAGTTAAAACATCATACGAGAGGAAGGTTTCTTCAGAATTGATTGTGGCATCTCATCCGTGTGGTCAGACTCGTGACATGTCTTGTGAATTCTCCGGCCGAAGCTCCAAATAAACCGTCAGTGTTTGCCATCAAAGCTCCAGCTCTCCTCGTGTGTCTCTGAGTCCTGACTCCCATTGCTTCAGAAGTTTCCCTCACAGTACCTATTTATTTTTGGAATTTGACAGTACGTCCACTGTAAAAGACCGAAAATTAAAAGATAATATATGTAACTTTATGCTTGTAGAGTGATATTAATACAAGAATATATTCACCTTTATTTAAAAATAAATAAATAATGGATCTGAACATTGCAGTAACTGAATATTTTTCCTAAGTATATTGGACTGTATTATTGTAATATGTAGGATGACCTTATATATAACCCATCTTTTATTTTACTGTGTTATCTGCCATGTGTGGAATAAACAAACAAACAAACAAATAAATATGTATTTCCTCCTTTATGTGCTGTCCTCAGGGTCCTAAAGGAGAAGCAGTCGGCTCCATCACTCAACCATTACCCGGCAGCCACCTCATCTTCCGCGCTGCCTCTGAATCCGATGGTAAGTGAATATATGATCTTAACATAGACACAACATGCAATGCTACTCCCTGATTGGGCACAACAACAACAGACACAAAGAGTTTAATCAACAAAACCCTAAATTATCCAAACGGTAAACAAAAGGACTTCTCACGGTCACTATACTGCCTTTTAAGTATGCAAAGTAACAACAGAGGTAGAATATTTAACATTTCTAGCAATCACACAGTTTTAAATCTGGTAAAAAAATCATTTGGGATATAATTTGATCGCTTTCTGATCGCTTTTATTTAAATCAATCTCACTGCATTTGATATATGTGGAAACTTTTTGACTTAGTGAATAAATGGTGAAGTATTGGATGGTTAAGATGTGTCTCTGTCCATGGTGCTGAAACATCCATCAACTCTCTTGCTGTCTGAGTCTCTCTCCGTGGTGCTGAAATAGTCAAACTGTCAAGAATCACTTGTTATTTTTAGCCCATAATAGAACTCCCCTTCTTTTCATCATCATTTTTAAATCAAAAATGGTGTATTATATATTGCAGATATATTTATATATAGAAGAATGCAAAGGAAAACTTTTACTTACATTTTCTTGTAGAAATTGAGTTTTTATTGCATTTTAAAAAACACTTTGCCCTCTTTATTGATTTAAATATAAGAATTGGAACCATTTTAAAGTGTTGGAACTCATTCTGAACTGTAACCAGGTTTAATGTGTGGATAAAAGAGCCTAAATAATTTAAAGTGTGGTGTCTCTGAGACCTGTTAGTTTAACTTTAGTCACTTTCTTTTAGGAGAAAGTTGTTCTTAGTAATTAAACATTATCTAATAATTTTGCCAAATCAGTTTCCTCAGTTTATATTTTGTTACTTCCCTTTGTACCCCTAGTTTTGGAGGGAACGTAACAATATTGAAAGAAGTATAATGAACCAACAGCAAA
Source organism: Trematomus bernacchii (assembly GCF_902827165.1). Taxonomy (NCBI): domain Eukaryota; kingdom Metazoa; phylum Chordata; class Actinopteri; order Perciformes; family Nototheniidae; genus Trematomus; species Trematomus bernacchii. Next base: position 700,793 of record NW_022987608.1, read on the forward strand.
GCCTGCAAATCTATGTCGTACATCCCTATAGGCGCTTTCACACCAAGTACTTTGTCGTACTTAGTTCATGAGAACTCTTTAGTTCTGATGAACTAAGTACAGACCGCGTTCACACCGGAATAAGTCCCTGAGGGAGGATTAGGCAAATGAAGCCGCTGACGTCACGTCGTCTTCTTCTGCTTTGGGTTTACTGGCAGGCCGCAAACAACTTCACGGCGTATACTGCCACCCGGAGTCCCCGGCCGGAAGTCCCCGGAGTTGGGGGCTGGCTTCAGTAGAAGCTGCTGGGACTCCCAGAAGCTTCTACTGAAGCCTTCAGAGTAAATCGCCAGAACGCCGACACCTCCTCATTTCCACCGCTCCCATGTTTTCTTTTGTGTTGCCATAAGTTAGTCTCTCTGCGTTTCTGCGCTGGGCTAATGCTAATGCTAATAATCCTAATGCAAGGATAATAAAATGGCGGCTTCACAAAACCTTTTGGGAGTTTTACGGGGCGTGGTTTGCAATCCGCCCAGCCAATCAGACATAGGAACCTTTTTCTCCCACGAAAGTACCTGCTCTCTAGCAGGGACGGAAAAGGGGGTGGAAAGGTTACTATATCGGAACTAAAGTGGTACTGCGGTGTGAACGCGCCTAAAGAGTGTGTTTTAATCAAACTGAATGTGTCTCCAGGTCGATGCTGGATGGACGCCTTAGAGCTGGCGCTGAAGTGCTCCAGCCTGCTGAAGAGGACCATGATCCGAGAGGGGAAAGAGGACATGAGCACAGTTGCTACCGGAGGAGAACACTCCATTAACTTCTACAGCCTCCTCCGAGCACACAACATCCACGGCTTCCAGTGAGTAGCAAACAAAAACACCTTTGTTGGGAAAATACTGAATGTACTCTTCCAATATCAGAGTACACATGATAACAAAGGTATCCCAACTGTAGCTGTGTGCATGACAGGATGTATGATTAGGCCTAAAAGAAAATATTGTTTCTTTCCGGTTTCCGACCGACCCTGCCGATTTATGTGCGACTCAGATTTATTTTATGAGCTTGGGGAAAAAAAGTCCGGAAAATACGCTATGTTTTGGTGCGAAAGATGTGGAATGGGCAAAGGACGAAACCATTACGTTTTGGAACGATCCAGATCACAGGGCGGATCCACGACTTTAGTTTCATGTTCGCTGCAGTTGCATTGGCGGAGGTCTGCGCTGTTCGAGTACCGTTCGATTTTTGTGTGTACATCATTTTTAAATATTCTGAAAAAGTCAGAATGTTGAGATTTTCAGAAAAAGTCAGAATTGTTTAGAAAAAGTCTGAATTTTACAAAAAGTCTGAATTTTACAAAAAGTCAAACATTTTGACAAAAAGTCAAACATTTTGACAACAAGTCAGAATTTTTTGATTTCCAGAAAAAAAAAGAGCCAATTTTAAGATTTTGAGAACAAGTCAGAATTTTGAGAAACGTCAGAATTTCTTTACACAGAGGGGACACATGTGTATGTATAAAATACCTTTAAAAAAGTGGATTTTGCATAATAGGTGACCTTTAAGCTACCAAACTTTTTTACTAAATGATTTGTTGTCAACATCTCCTCCAGGTTCAACGACAGCGACCATCTGAAAGACCCGGACCTGTATTCGGATAAATCTGACCGTGAGGGGGAACAGGACCACGAGGAGTCGGACCCCGAAGGTCTGGAGAAGAGCGAGGAGAGCGACAGCGACACGTCGGAGCGCCAAGACGACTCGTACATCGACCTGGACCCCAACGAACATCTGAGGGAAACACCGTATCTGGAACAATCCCACGAGGAGCTCGGAGAGGTACGGCACGAAGAGTTTCATTCAAGTCTTCTCTAAGATTCTTTAGATATAAACCAATCGGAAAGTCAGTGACGGGAATCAGTCGATCTACAGCTTTATCGGTTTCAGATTAGTCGCCAATTTAACAACTTTATCACTAGATTTAGTGACTTTTCAGGCTTCATTTCTAAAAAGCAGGATAAGGGCTTATTCAGGAGACATAGATCAAGCGAGTTTGCAGCATTGTACCAAATTCTCCTAGAATCCTTATCTTTAAACTCCAGCTGAAAGCTATTTTGTCCGTGCATAATGAGGAGGAATTAGCATGGTCCTTTGCTGGGGCTTTTGGGAAGAGCAACAGGCTCTAATTAAACGCCTACTGAGGCCGAGGCAACATGTTTGTTAGGAGCTAATTAAACCCTGTGTGTGTCTCCCTCTCTCCAGGCGGGTGAGGCGGCGCAGACGGAGACGGTGTCGGAGGAGAATAAATCTCTGATCTGGACTCTTCTGAAGCAGGTGCGACCCGGCATGGATCTCTCCAAAGTGGTTCTGCCCACTTTCATCCTGGAGCCACGGTCCTTTCTGGACAAACTCTCCGACTACTACTACCACGCCGACTTCCTGTCAGAGTAAGACCTGCACCACTCGCCAGAACATTTAAATAATATCCCTGTGATTAATCATGATTACGTTTTTAGTAACTCCAGACTTGAGTGTCCCCAGTTGTTTGTTTTGTAGTTAAAATCAGAAGCCATGTCTTTGTTTATGGCGCGTTTCCACTACAGCGCGCAGCCCGGTTTAAGAGGGCTGTGACGTCAGCGGCCCGTCTTTGGTTGCGTTTCCACTTGGCCTAGTACCGGCCGGCGGGTCCTAATTCACAGTTTTTCTGGCCTCATAAAATCGCGGGTCTAGGGCCAGAGACAACGAGGCTGAGTCGGGCTGAGTATGCTAAACTAGAGAGAGCATCGCTTGTAAGGGGGCTACAACTACAACAAGATGGACATATTTGACCGTGATTTAATTGTAATACACGTTTCAAAATGATGCCGAAGTAACAACATACTGATACCGGTTAGTAAAAACCATGAATTAATGCTTTGACAAGTCTGCAGACAGACGGCAGGCGAAAAACCTTTTAAAATGCGTGTTTTCTAAATGGAGATTGGCTAAGCTAACTCAATATATGCTCCGACCGTCCACACTCACAACAACGGCCTACAGACATAAATAAAGCAGCGACTGTATTCACCATGACACAGGCAGTCTGTGGTTTGTACTTGTTTCACTTTTGTCTAGTTTCTGAACAGATATGAGGAGCTGTGAGCTCTGAGTGCTAACAGCTAACGGCTGTGTTGTTTTTTCTGGGGTCCTCTGAAGATCACGTCACGGCTCCGCCTACACTGCGTTACTATAGATACTGCCCCAGTTCCTAAACTGTAATGGAAATGCGCCATAAAGTGAGCCAGTCCTAACGAGGCCCAGCCATACCGAGCGGGGCCGAGCGAGGCCGTGTAGTGGAAACGCGCCATTAGTTTCATTCATTCACCAGTAACTCCTCAGTGTTTGTAATATGCAATGCCAACAGTTGCTACTCCCAAAAGAAATGAAACCACATTCTGGGTCAAGATCATTTTATAATAGCAAATTGTACACGTTCACAGACGTCCTGTCAGAGTAAGACCTTCAACACTCGCCAGAACATTTCAATAATAACCCTGTGATTAATCATCATGTATCACAAGTTTGAAATACTAGTATTACCTGGTATTTGGGAGAGATAAAACACAAACATGTGTGGTGTTGTACTAAAGAAATGCATTGCAAACTCAATAGAAATCAGAGGGTTTGTACTTTCATGATTTATGAAATATTTATTTTATCTCCCATGCACTCAAGGCCCGGGGGCCAATTTTGCAATTATTTGCCCTAGACTTCTGCTTTCAGACGTGGTTAATTATGAAGTTATTACTAGGGCTGCACGATTTGGGGAAATAATCTAATTGAGATTTTTCTGACAGATATTGCGATTTGATTTGCGATATTTGTTTTTAAGCAACCCAACGGAAGTTTATTGTAAAATGCGGCCATATCTCCGGCTAGGACGGTCGCATCAATGTGCTCCCGTCTCTAGCACCCCCGCAGCCCGAGCTACGAGTGAAAGAACTAAACTTACATGAAACTTAAACGTTGGGTTGCTTTAAAGTCAAGCTTCAGTTTCAGACTCACCCTGTCATAGAAACATGTGATGGAGCATTACTAACCTGACTCAGATGGTTTCACCAGACCATCTAGGAGAGCTCCATTGGAAGCCATTTGGAAAAGTATTTCAAAAATACTTGGCAGGTGATTGGATCAATCTGTCTATCACCTTCTGTCATGGGCCGCTTCTGATTGGTTAACAATGACTGGTACATGTAGAGCACAGCACTTCTGATTGGTGTGGATGACTGACACACAAGAAGAACAAAAAAATAATAATCCAATGCAGAGGCAATCATGTAATATAATACATAGTTTTATATATATTTATTTAGTCTTAAAGTTACAACCGGCCCTTTGAGTGCAACTTTAATGCTAATGTGCCCGCGATGAAATTGAGTTTGACCCCCCTGCATTAAGGTTTTCAGATGAATTGAATCGACAGCCCTAATTAATACAGAAGTATTAAACCATTCCCTTTACAGCCTTGAATAGTTTTTTGACAAGGAATTCAAAATTGGTGAAAAGTGCAGATTTTGCAACACAGTACATGCAAACATCATCTGATTGTTTGTTATGCTTTTTGATTTAGCAATGATATTATTCTACATTTCCTTATGAGTCCCCGGTCGTTTATTTTGTATCGGACATCACAACATACGCTTTTTCTCTGTTTACTTTCATGAATTCCTTGGTGTTTGTAATAGTCCAATGCCAACAGTGTGCCAGAAGACGTTATTAAACAATAATCAGGATGTCTTCCTGACTGTGAAGAACTTCTGTGGATACTTCAGCGACTAGTGTATTTTGTAATAGCAGATCAAAGTCCCTAAGTTAAACTGTTCATGTAATCAAGGATGTGTTTGTTTGTTTTATTCTCAGAGCTGCGATCGAAGAGAACGCTTACAACCGGATGAAGAAGGTGGTGAAGTGGTATATCTCTGGATTTTACAAAAAGCCAAAGGTCAGGAGTATAACAATTCACTTTATATCAATGACCTACAGACAGCATACCTGATATATATTATTTTGGTAACACTTTAGATTAAGGTACACTTATTCACCATCAACTAGTTGTTCGCTAACATATTAGAGTCAAACTACTAGCTTATTGGTTATGAACAAGACTTCACTTTAAAATAGGGAACATATTCTGAGTAAGAAATACGTCATTTTTAGTTATTTTGACACAATTAACACTTGTAGTTTCACGTCTTGTTACATAAGAATAGGGATGGGTACCGAGCCCCGGTATTAAACGGGCCCCGGGGCTGAATTATTAAAGACCGTGGTACCGTTAAGCTCCAACGTTATCGGTGTTTTTATCGGTACTGGAGACATGTAAAAAATATATGTCATGTGTATTATTGCTACACAAACATTATATTGCAGTTTTAGTGTCGCCAACTCTGTTTCTAATATGCAAGAAGACTACAAAATGAGTCTATGATTATTTTGAGTATTTTCAATCTTTCCAATCCAGACGAGAGATCTCTCTCTGTCTGTGTGTGAGGGGGCGGGGCAGTTTACACACACACAGCTGCTACATGATGCAGCAACACACACATGGAGAGAACGCGCTCCGAGGTGTGGTTAAACTTTACCCGTCTCGATGTGGACAATGCTCGTTACCAAAAGTGCAATTAGAGTTTAGCATGTCAGGGCGGTAACACGAGCAGTTTGTCTAAACATTTATCAAAAGTGCTCCACATCCAGACGGAGAAATGCACCGGGTTCGACTGTCTCTCTAGTAGCTCTGTAGCCCCATCCACGAGTAACGTTTCCACGTCAGGTGTTATGTATGCTAGCAGCAACACACGGAGTTAACTCATTATTCAAACATGGGTTAATGATTAGAGGGAACTGAGTTATTTAGTTTTTTAAAGTGTCAGCTATTCTGTTTACAGTTCTGTCATCAGATTATTTAATATGTAAGGGATAATGTGCAGCGACGCGGTCATTATGGGCAAAAGAACACAGACAGGCTGATCAGGAGCCCGACGCGAAGCGGAGGGATCTAGATCTGCATGAAGGTGTTCTTTTCCCCATAATGACCGCGTCTCTGCACATTATCCCGCTTATTACATGGCCACATTCTCAACAAAGTAACGATATGACTCCCAATATTAATTGAAATGCTTTTTTGGATTTAGAAAATGATTTTATTCATTTAAAAAATAGTTGTATGTATTGATTTAAATTGACATGCATCCGCTAAGGAAAATAGTCCGTTGTTACTGTTTGAAAAAAAAAACGGAGCAACGCAACGGCAGGAAGGCGGAGCTTTTTGATTACAGATTTGAAAACATCGTTGCTTGCTTTAAAATTAGCACAATTCATTATGTCAAACCTTGGGAAGTATCTAGATATCCCTGCCCTAATGCCAAAGTAACTGGCAACTGAATATGTGTCGCCGTTTGATGTCTATGTCTGGACCGCTGCGTAAAAAGGAGGGTTTCTGCCAGTTACGTCTCCGCTGTTTTCTTGTCGCTCTTGTCTTGTCAGTTAGAAAAGCAAACTGCATGCAGTTTGCTTTTCGGCCAAAACTGCATACAGTTCAATCGACCGGACTTATTTGTGCAGATGTGAGCGTCCTTAACAACGGTCAATAAGTCCTTGACAGCGGTCTGTCTGTTCTGGATTAACAACGTGTCACGTGTTCTGAATTGGCCAATCAGAATCGAGTATTCAACTATAAGCCATGTAATAACATTTGTTAAAACACTGTTGTTTCTTTTGATGTGAAATATTATGTATTTAATTTAAATAAAAAGCAATGTTAGTTTTGTTATTTTTTTCTCCAAAAGAACCGGCGATAAGAGTACCGTTAAAAGACCGGATCGATAAGCGGCATCGATAAAAGTAGTAGCCTTAACGGTACCCATCCCAACATAATTATAGACCATATTTGTTATTATGAGAGAATGCCTTATCATGTACCCTCTCATGTACAACAACTTCCTTACAATAAATAAGCACTAATTAATTATTAAGGACACAAACTCTTAACTAATGGCCTAGTACTTGTAGAATAAGGTCATGTAGAATAACCCATTAATAAGTGTTTAATACTAAAAAGCCAATATACTGCTAATATGCATGTTAATTAACAACTAGTTGATGGCGAATATGTGTACCCTAGAATAAAGTGTTACCATTATTTTATATATATTAAACTAATATTTCTCGTTGTTTTTCAATTCACAGGGTTTGAAGAAGCCTTATAACCCCATCATTGGAGAGACGTATCGCTGCATGTGGCTCCATCAGCAGACCAACAGCAAGACTTTCTACATCGCAGAACAGGTAACAGCAGCTCTAAAGACAGCAATGACAATCTGATTATAATAATAACCTCGTGAGGCTGTCCAACAACATCATCATCATCTGGGACCCAACGCATGTTCTGAACAGAGAATCTGAACTGCTACCATCTAATCTGAGATCAATAAAGTCAGACTGAAGCATCCTGTGTGCTCCAGTCAGTCCTCTCAGTGAACACAGAGCTGAATCCAGATCAGATGCACGCTGAAGGCTCTTTGAGCAGCTTTCCTCTCACTGATTGTGCTGTTATGTTCAATGTTTGTTTCTCATGTATTGAGTCTTGATATTTGTCCATGTTGATGTTACACATGGAGCTGCTGTGAAGCAAGTCACATTTCAGACTTGATCGGACCATTAAAGTATTATCGTATCATATGATTGGTCAAGAGCTCGATGCACCTGTATCAGATACCTTCCATAGTACATTGTCTGGGGGGAAAAAAATGAAGATTGTTGTAGTTTTAGCTGAATTTAAATCCAATTTGTCCCCATGTATCGTCCCTAGTAGCCTTCGAGCTAACTCAATAATGTGTTTTTCCTTCAGGTATCCCATCATCCTCCTGTTTCGGCGTTCTATGTCAGCAACAGGAAGGATGGATTCTGCCTCAGTGGAAGCATCCTCGCTAAATCCAAGTTCTACGGTACACTCAAATCTCATTAACGTCATTAAGTGAATAAATATCAAAGATTCAAAGGTGTTAATGTCATATGCACAAAAGCTACGGTGTAGAAATGGCAATGAAATTCTTCTGACCTGAGCTCCTCCAACAATGCAACATATATAATAAAATACAAAAATACAAAATAAAAAATAGTGCAAAAAGTCTATATACATGTAAATAGAATATGATATGTACAAGAACAGAATATGATATTAAATAATGTACATTAAGACGAAATTAAATACGGTTGATTGCGGTGATAACTATTTATATAAATTAGTATATTGTCATATTTATAGCTACATTTTCCTCCTGTTCCTCGCTAATTTTCAGGGCGTTGATGCGTTTCTTGACGTCCTGCAGAGTGTCTTTTGCTCAGATATTGTGCAGCTCTACTCATTTGAATTCAGCTGCTTGATTATTCCTTTATCTTCTGTCCACTGACTGCTATTGTTCTTTTTTTTAAATTCATTTATTTAACAGGAACAGTGCACATTAATCAGCATTTCTGTAAATGTGCCAAGAGACTAGATTTTGTAAGTCACCCTAAAGACAAGTAAATACAATCAAATAAAAACATGCAACATACAGTACTAGAAATCTTAATAAAAAATAAAAAAACAGAACAGAAAAGAACATGGAGGTGTGTGGTACAGTGGGTTGTGCGTTGGTGTTGGGATCAGGGGGTCACAGGTTCAAACCCCACTGCAGTCAGCATGTCGTTGTGTCCCTGAGACACTTCACCCCAAATTGCTCCTGTGGGGATTGCCCACAGTATTGAGTATGTAAGTCGCTTTGGATAAAAGCGTCTAACATGTAATGTAATGTGATGTTAAAACGAAGGCAGTGTAGTGTAAGGTGCAGAAGATTCCTCACTAACCATGTTTTGACTTGGGATTTAAATAATCTAAATGTAGTCTCTGATTGTAGATGGGATTTGTTAATTTGCTTAGGTATTCAACCTTCGACCCAGTTCATCGTTTTCTCTCTTTACTGTCTCTTTTCCCGTGGCATAGGTCTACGGCCTTGGGTATTACATTACATTACATTACATGTTACTTGCTAGATGCTTTTATCCAAAGCGACTTACATACTCAATACTGTGGAGAATCACCACAGGAGCAATTTGGGGTGAAGTGTCTCAGGGACACAACGACATGCTGACTGCAGTGGGGTTTGAACCTGTGACCCCCTGATCCGACACACAACCCACTGCCTCCACACGCCTCCTTATATTATTGCTGCTATCTCTCTTAAGGAGGGGCAGCTTGGGCGCATTGTTGTTGCCAGTCTGTGACAGAGCACAAGCCGCCATGAGGTAGTTTACTGTTCAGGGACGTAGGTTCCCTGGCGCACATTCTTTTCTATGGACGAGAGCACTAGTTAGATTCAGGGTCCATATTTGTTTAGTCTCACTGATGAAGAATGTTGATTATTACACTCCGAACTAGTTAAAACTTCGAGCTATTTGTTTTGGCAACCGCTGCTCCAGCTCTCCTCGTGTCTCTCTGAGTCCTGTTTTCCAATTGCTTCAGAAGTTTCCCCCACAGGATTGAGTTTCATTGTTGAGCAGCTTTGACAGAAAATGAAGACTGACTGATATAATGCAATAATCTCCTCTCGCTCACGTTTTAGGAAACTCCCTGTCGGCCATATTGGACGGGGAGGCTCGGCTCAATTTTCTCAACCGAGGAGAGGACTACGTGATGAACATGCCCTACGCTCACTGTAAAGGTCAGAGGTCGTCTTTTATCCTCCTCTCAGCACTGTTTCAGGAGGTCAAACTCACAGAGAGCTCGTAGATTAATGATGTGTTTTATATATTTTACGTGTGTTTGAGTTTCAAGAAAAGCACTCTATAAATAAAATGCATTATTATTATTATAATTATGTACCTGATAGAAGATTATTTAATTATTCTCCTATCAATCCTCCACCGTTATCCTCGCCTCAGTTCGTGTATCTCTGTCTTTACATTTGATGGTATTTATTTTATTTTATTTTTATTGGTAATTAATTTGAATGTTTTATGTATTTTTATTGTCCTTTTTGTATCTTATTTTATTTTGTTTTCTAATTTTTCCACAACTCCATCATACACAATGTTGTTGTTTGTTTTTCATCTGTAAAGCCCACTGAGACAAACGTGTGTTGTGATAATGGGCGACACAAATAAAGTTTGATTTGATTAAAAGAGGACAAAACCTCAGAGTTGATTGGGCAGAAACGGTGTCCCTATGGTGACTCAAAAATGTGAATTCTCCGGCTATAACTTCCATTATATCTTCAGTGTCTGACATCAGTCGAAGCTCTCCTGTTACTCATGTTTGACGGTTCTTGCTCCAACATTTTAAAGGTCACCTATTATGCAAAATCCACTTCTTCACGTCTCTTCTACATCAACATGTGTCCCCTCTTCTTCACGTCTCTTCTACATCAACATGTGTCCCCTCTTCTTCACGTCTCTTCTACATCAACATGTGTCCCCTCTTCTTCACGTCTCTTCTACATCAACATGTGTCCCCTCTTCTTCACGTCTCTTCTACATCAACATGTGTCCCCTCTTCTTCATGTCTCTTCTACATCAACATGTGTCCCCTCTTCTTCATGTCTCTTCTACATCAACATGTGTCCCCTCTTCTTCATGTCTCCTCTACATCAACATGTGTCCCCTCTTCTTCATGTCTCTTCTTCATCAACATGTGTCCCCTCTTCTTCATGTCTCTTCTACATCAACATGTGTCCCCTCTTCTTCATGTCTCTTCTACATCAACATGTGTCCCCTCTTCTTCATGTCTCTTCTACATCAGCATGTGTCCCCTCTTCTTCATGTCTCTTCTACATCAACATGTGTCCCCTCTTCCTCATGTCTCTTCTACATCAGCATGTGTCCCCTCTTCTTCATGTCTCTTCTACATCAACATGTGTCCCCTCTTCTTCATGTCTCTTCTACATCAACATGTGTCCCCTCTTCTTCATGTCTCCTCTACATCAACATGTGTCCCCTCTTCTTCATGTCTCTTCTACATCAACATGTGTCCCCTCTTCTTCATGTCTCTTCTACATCAGCATGTGTCCCCTCTTCTTCATGTCTCTTCTACATCAACATGTGTCCCCTCTTCTTCATGTCTCTTCTACATCAACATGTGTCCCCTCTTCTTCATGTCTCTTCTACATCAACATGTGTCCCCTCTTCTTCATGTCTCTTCTACATCACCATGTGTCCCCTCTGTGTAAAGAGGCTCTTATGATGTCATAACGATGTTTTGGCTTGTGTAATCATTAGCCAATCAGCAACCAAGATAACCCCCCCCCCCTCCTTATCACCTGAATCTCCTCCTAGAGCACCATTGTGTTCTTTGTAACCAAATATCTCTCAGAGGGGCGTGGGGAGGGGCTCCTTATTTTCATCTAAAGTAACAGACAGAGAATCAGCACTTTTGAAACAGGGCTGAAACAGAGGGGATTATGGGATGCTGCAATGATCTGTTTGGTGTTTCAGCCAATCAGAGACCTGTAATATATTGATGAAAAACAGAATAATAGGGGACCTTTAATCACAGAATCGTTTTGTGTTTTCTCTCGTTAGGCATCCTGTACGGCACCATGACTCTGGAGCTCGGCGGCCAGATCACCGTCGCCTGCGAGAAAACAGGCTACAGCGCTCAGCTCGAATTCAAACTAAAGGTATGGCTGTATTTATTGAAGAGTAGTAGATCATTTCAGTCTTACTTTGATAGAGAGGGACCTATTCTGGCTGCAAGTTACACATATTTTCATTATCCAGATTAATTGATTTATTGTCTGTGAAATGTCAGAAAATTGTGTATGATTTCCATCCTAGCTTCTCAGAATCCATGTGGATGTCTTTAAATGCCTTTATTTCAGTTCCTAACCCAAAGATATTCTCTTTAATACGATATAAAAACAAAGAAATGCAGCAAATCTCCATAATCATGAGGCTGAAAGCAAACTTTTCAGAGACTAACAATGAATCGATTATCAGTATTTATCTAATCATTGTAGCTCCAGCTGAGTGAATAAGCCGTTATAGATGCTGTAAAAAACAGTTTCTCACGTGACTTTTCTGAATGTGTGACCCCACCACGCCATCTCCACCATACCACTCCTCCTCCCTCCTGAAAAACATCCCATTTTCCTAAACAAGCGACAGGTACACTTCACACAAAGCCACCAGGGGATCACAACATTTCCATTTAAAACACCACAAGAGCTCTTTACTTCCACAAGTTTAATTGGAAGTTCAATTTCTCTTGTTATTGAATGATTGAACTGCAGCCTCTTGTTCACCTCCGCTCCATTAGCTCTATGCATTTAAACAGCAAACAAACTACCATCCTGTTTCAAATGACTACAGACGCACAAATGTAGATTAAACAAGACAAGTCACAATAGGCGCTTTCAGTACTTTGCCGTACTTAGTTCATCAGAACTCTTTAGTTCATCAGAACTCTTTAGTTCTCATGAACTAAGTACAGATCGCGTTCACACCGGAATAAGTTCCCTGAGGGAGGATTAGGCAAATGAAGCCGCTGACGTCACTTCTTCTTCTTCTGCTTTGGGTTTAATGGCAGGCAGCAAACCACTTCACGGCGTATACTGCCACCCGAAGTCCCCGGCCGGAAGTCCCCGGAGTTGGGGACTGGCTTCAGTAGAAGCTGCTGGGACTCCCAGCAGCTTCTACTGAAGCCTTCAGAGTAAATCCATGGATGTATAATAAGAACTGGATACAGCGTGGGAGGCGGGGTCTCGTTCTTTCCTGTGAGAGCTGCTCATTGGCGCATGAAGACAAAATGGCCCAACTTTTGAGAGAGCGAAACGTCACAGATTACCCATCATGCCTGGCTGTCAGAGCAGAAGAACCCGTCTGTGCGCTCACAGCGCCCCTTAAGCCCCGCCCCCTGAGATCCCACTCTCGGCTCACTAGAATGAATGGAGACAGAAAATAAATCTAGATTCGGCTTTTAGTGCATTTTACAACTTTAAGGACCGAATGATTCTAATAAGGGCTATCAAATAGTTCATACTGGGTAGTTTATTTAGTTTAAAAAAAAATATCCGTTGATTTACAGACGTCTCTTTCCCAATGTTAGTCAATGGGGAAAAGTCTGTCTGGGCCCAGTGACGTCACGGACTGATACGGAAGTTGTAGTACCGCCGTTTGGACACAACGAATATTTTCATCAGAGTCCGGCGCACTTCCTGGGGGCTTGAGTAAATCGCCAGAACGCCGACACCTCCTCATCTCCACCGCTCCCATGTTTTTTTTTGTGTTGCCATAAGTTAGTCTCTCTCCGTTGGTGCACTGGGCTAATGCTAATGCTAATAATGCTAATGACAGCAAATAAAATGGCGGCTTCACAAAACTTTTCTGAGTTTTACGGGGCGTGGTTTGCAATCCGCCCAGCCAATCAGAAATGGGAACCTTTTTCTCCCAGGAAAGTACCTGCTCTCTAGCAGGGACTGAAAAGGGGGTGGAAAGGTTCTCATGAACTAAGTTCTAGTTCCGGATTTTTTTGGTGTGAACGCAAAATTTCAATAACTATCGGAACTAAAGTGGGAAAAGTACTCCGGTGTGAAAGCGCCTATTGTTTTTCTCCATAGGAACAACAGGAAGTAAACTGAATGTGTATGTCTCCTGCCTTTACCCTTCTTTAAATCCCCCTCCCATGTCTTCTATGTTCACTCCTCTCCTCCCCTCCTCCTCCCTTTACCCTCTTGCTTTCCTTTCCTCCCTCCCTCCCCTCCTTTATTCCTTCCCTTCTCTCCTCCAGCCTTTCCTGGGCAGCAGTGACTGTGTCAACCAGATCTGTGGGAAGATCAAGCTGGGGAAAGAGGTGTTAGCCACGCTCGAGGGACACTGGGTAAGAGACACTTTTCACACATTATTCTGACGACTATTCGTTATATCATTTAAAAAAATGGTAATTTAAATCTTTATTATCACATTATACATGGCGATAACATGCTGGCTACAACAACATTACCATCATGTAACAAAAGGCCAGCAAGGCAATACAAAATAAAAGGCTAGGGGTATGTCTTCATGTTATTATATTCTTGAAGATACATGTATCTATTGTTCCAGTCAAATGTCTTTGCTTTGAGTCCATCTTTCCCACTTTCTGTTGAGTTGTGTTTCTTGCATAAATCTCAATTTATAAGTCCGTTTTTCCATCAAATAGATTTCTAATAAACCGAGATTTACGATAAGAGGGATCGGGTCATTTCTACACCCACAATAAAAATTCACAATACCCCTAAAAGCCTAAGTGTTAATAATTGTTCCCAATGTTTTAGCAACTAAAGCTTTTTACCAAACGTATGCTTTTTATTTATGTTGGCACAGTGCCATTTCAGTCATTTGACCTTAAAAAGGTACGATATGATGAGATGCGATACGATACGGATTTTATTCTGGTTTAATTATGGTTTGTGAGCTGAGCTGTGGGACCTTTGTATTTTATGTGTGTATTTATTTCTCCGACAGCACTTTGGTCTGGAAGTGCTTTACAAAAAAAATCTCTATTGCAGTGGCGAACCGTCAGGGCCTTCAAGGTATTCAGAGAATACCCTGGAACACTCAGATAAAACTAACAAAAAATCCATTTAATTATATAAATAAAATGTATGTAAAATGAATAAATGAGAATCGTATCTGTGTTGTTGATTTGTTTCTCCTTCTCGGTCCATGCACTACGCATTTCAGTGGTTTTGTGTTAGAAAAGAAAGCAACCAATCAGATCGTGTTCTGGGTCTCTGGGTAGAATATCCTTCAACCAAGGTATTCTATATCCTTGATAGAATATCCTGGACGTTGCACTGAATGAGAGCGTACCTTTGGACTGACAGTTTGATCAACCAATCATATATTGATCTGTACCCAATGGGCGTATTCTTTCAGAGTTTCCCTCGGTTCCAGGTATTCTAGAAGGCCCGGTAGTTCACTGGCTCGAGACAGAGGATCTAGATGAATGCCACGAAGCAATTCATGCCGTTTTATTGTTTTTAACGTTGAAATGGCAAGTGCAACAGGTGAAGATGAAGTTGTTGCGGAATTGTTGTGAGTAGGCTACCCTTTTCAAGACGACAATTCAGTGAAAAGACGGACATTATAACGGCGGGGCGGGGGGGGGGGGGGGCGCGGCGGGGGGTGTGTGTGTGTCTACAGAAGGTCCAGTTGTGATAGACACGGTTCGCCACTGCTCTATTGTATTGCATGTGCACAGAAATGTGGCCTATTTCTATAGGCATCTATAGTGAAGTTAATGCTATCAGTGTCAAATAAAAGAAGCTCTGAACCCACCGTTATATACAGAAAAACGTATTCAATGTCTTCAGCTAAGTAATGAGCGCTTTGTGACTTTCCCCTTTAAAGGACAGCGAGATCTTCATCAACGACAAGAAGACGGGGACCGTGGAAACTTTCTGGAATCCAACGACCGAGCTGAGACAGAGTCGACTCACTCGATGCACCGTTCCCCCCGAAGAACAAGGAGAATCTGAATCAGAGAGGTGAACATGGACTTAAAATCACAACTGGATGATCCTTTAAAAGTCTTTAAAAAAGTACTCATTTGCCAACTTGTCATGGTGTATTGTTTTGTATAGCTGAAGTATATGATCATATAATCATTAACTTCATGCCTCTGGTTCCTGTTTTAATCCTCAGACTGTGGCAGCATGTGACTCGGGCCGTCAACAACAAGGACCAGACGGAGGCCACCAACGAGAAGTTCTTCCTGGAGGAAGCCCAGAGGAAGTCTGCTCGCGAGCGGAAAGCTAAATGTGAAGAATGGAACCCCGCGCTGTTCGAGCAGGACCCCGTCACCGGAGAGTGGCATTACAGATATGCCGAGTGAGTGACTCCTCTGCTGCTTTAAAGAAAAACAGGCTTAGAGTTATTACCCTTTAGGATAGTGCTAGAAAAATATCACTCGTCCCCGGCTTGATCTTCAATCTCAGGATCCATGTATTTGTGATCCTCTCCAGAATGGAAGTAGTCATCACATACAGAGCATCAACTAGTTCCTGAACAGTGTCCTTCACATGCTGATATACAAGAGAGGGAGTTACACAGTCACAAGATGGAGGAATACCGGGTCTTGTAGGTAATCATACATCCTGTCATGTTCAAAAGAGTTTTTTCTGAAAATTAGCTTTTTTTCTGAAAATGTCAAAATTCTGACTTTTTCTCAAAATTATGACTTTTTCAATAAAATTTGGACTTTTTCTAAAAAAATTGGACTTTGCCTCAAAATCTCAAGATTCTGACTTTTTCGCAAAATTTTGATTTTCTCTCAAAAATTTTACTTTTTCGCAAAATTCAGACGACTTTGCCTCAAAATCCTGACTTTTTCTAAAAATGCTGACTTTTTCTCAAAATTATGACTTTTAATCAAAATTATGATTTTCTCTCAAAATTATGACTTTTTCTCAAAATTATGACTTTTTCTAATCCCTGGTCCCCGGCTTGAGCTTCAATCTCAGGATCCATGTATTCCTGATCCTCTCCAGAATGGAAGTAGTCATCACATACAGAGCATCAACTAGTTCCTGAACAGTGTCCTTCACATGCTGATATCCAAGAGAGGGAGTTACACAGTCACAAGATGGAGGAATAGAAAGCAGTATTCAATGTTTACTTCAGATTAGCTCCACGTCAGAAATGAGCATGCTTGTCATATGTCTATCTCCATAGAGGCTGAATCATCATGTTAATCACATAGCTATCATATGCCTCAAACAGTCCTGATGCTCTTCTAGGTAATCATACATCCTGTCATGTTCACAGCTACAGTTGGGATACCTTTGTTATCATGTGGACTCTGATATTGGAAGAGGACATTCAGGATTTTCCCAACATGTACCATCCTCTTTTTGTTTCTAAATCTCCCACTCTCCTTCTCTTTCTCTACACCTGTCTCCTCTCCCATGTGTCCGTCTCACTTTATTCTCCCTCCTCTCTGTCTCCTCTCCCTCAGCACGAGGCCGTGGGATCCGCTCAACGACTTGATCCAGTTTGAGAAAGACGGCTGCATCCAGACCAAGGTCCGACACCGCACCCCTATGGTACGTTCTGGCAGTCTTATTAGTCTGAGTAACCAGGGGCCGCGGAGGGACAATTGCAAGTGCCAGGTAGGTCGTCCCGATCGAAATAAAACAAACAGCTCACCGCCTCAGCCACCTTCCACGCAGCATTCGGTGCACCGTCTTCATTGTCGCTTCTTCTCTGTGTGCCGCCATCGCCGTTGTCACCTCCTTTTATACTTTTGTTATTTTAATTCTTTGTGTCTCTGTTTTTTCTCCCCTTGCACGTGCTGTTCTCTCTGTATGGGAGGGAAGGTTATGCTAAGTGCATGCTAAAGGACGTAGATGATATTTCCTTTTGTTGCCTGGTGTAGGACAGTTTCTGAGTAATAATTATAATCTTTATTTGTTGTCAAGTCTTCTCTGATTTTGGTGCAGTTTCCCCACGTGAAAGGGACTTGAAACATCTACTGGACTTTAAACAGGATTCCACTCCAATGAAACAGCAACTGTTGCTTTTTCAGACTTTTATGTCAATAGTTTACTTGAAAACAAATGTCCATTTAGTTGCCGAATGGGTCTTTTAGGTGAAAAAGAAAGATGCATTAGACAACTTGCAATAGTCATTCAAATAAATAAAGCATGCAAACAATACACTTACACTGCTGCCTTATTCACGAATATTTTACAAATAAACTGGGCAAACATTTTCATTTTAAACATGAAATCAATTCTCTAAACCAGGGGTGCCCACACTTTTTCAGCTTGGGAGCTACTTTTAAAATGACCAAGTCAAAATGATCTACCTACATTAAAAATGCTAAACATATATTTATTTATATATATACTGAGTATGTTGGTGTACCTTGCATAACTGCATGGACCCGTATGGCACGATACAACTCAGTACATTTTTGGTCATTACCTCAATTTTATACCCTTTCTTTAGTAGAATTGTATAAATTGGAAGGCTAACTTGGTAATCAGCCGCACATGCGTGGTGAACTGCGTGTTCGAAAAGATGAGATATCAGACTGGCTTACCTGTACGTCAATCAAGTGGCAAATGCCATAGTAAGGATGGATGATAAGCTAACTTTTTTTATTTTTTCAAGAGGCACTTTCACACCAAGTACTTTGCCGTACTTAGTTCATCAGAACTTAGTTCATCAGAACTTAGTTCATCAGAACTAAAGAGCAGATCGCGTTCACACCGGAATAAGTCCCTGAGGGAGGATTAGGCAAATGAAGCCGCTGACGTCACTTCTTCTTCTTCTGCTTTGGGTTTACTGGCAGGCCGCAAACAACTTCACGGCGTATACTGCCACCCGAAGTCCCCGGCCGGAAGTCCCCGGAGTTGGGGACTGGCTTCAGTAGAAGCTGCTGGGACTCCCAGCAGCTTCTACTGAAGCCTTCCGAGTAAATCGCCAGAATGCCGACACCTCCTCATCTCCACCGCTCCCATGTTTTCTTTTGTGTTGCCATAAGTTAGTCTCTCTGCGTTTGTGCGCTTGGCTAATGCTAATGCTAATAATGCTAATGTGAGGATAATAAAATGGCGGCTTCACAAAACTTTGTGGGAGTTTTACGGGGCGTGGTTTGCAATCCTCCCAGCCAATCAGAAATGGGAACCTTTTTCTCCCACGAAAGTACCTGCTCTCTAGCAGGGACTGAAAAGGGGGTGAAAAGGTTCTCATGAACTAAGTTCTAGTTCCGGATTTTTTTGGTGTGAACGCACATTTTCGGAACTATATCGGAGCTATACTGGGAAAAGTACTGCGGTGTGAAAGCACCTATTGGCATGCGATCTACGTATTGGGCACCCCTGCTCTAAACCAAAGCTCTTTTAAAATCTCAGCAGATTTAATTAACTGGATTTTATTAGAAGTGTTTTTAACAAATCGTTTTAACAAACTTATTGTATGAAATAGCACCTTTCATACAATAAGTGCAGTTCAAAGTGCTTCACAGAGACATTTCACAGAAAATGTATATCATACAGTTACCAGTCAAAGACATGAAAACAAACTAAAAATAGCATAGAGTAAAACATTACATTTAGATTAAAGGTACAACGAAAAAACTGAGTGTGTGTAAAGGATGCGAATTTTAACAATTGCAAAAACTGTACTAATTGATACTAGCTATCTTTTCAAAATCGTGCAGCCCTACCTTAGGAGATAAAACAACACACATTTATAAATAAGTGTTATTTACAGCTAGTTGGGTGTTGCAATACAGTGTATAGTATGAATGTTTTGAGGTTAAAATACAAAAATGTTCATAATTTAATCAAATAAATGATATCTTGTGATTCATTTACAGCCTCCTAAATCTTTTCCTTTTGGTTTGCTTTTGTAGATTCTTGTAGAACAGACTCCAGTCTTGACTTCACTTTCAGCACCACGACACTGTTTATTTCAAGTGTGTATTATATTCTAAATACAAAATGCGAAGGTTAAATATACATTACACTGAAAGCATTATTATGACTGTTGGTTTCTTTTAAAATCTTCTATAGATTACGTGATAATATGGATAAATGCCGACCACAATAATCTTTCATCTTTGCACTTTTAACCATCTTGTTGTTGTCGGGCAGAGCTGTAGTAACCCTGTTGAACTGAAGGAGTTATGAGTGATTATGATTTACATTTAAATGGATGCCTGATGTCCCAGCATGCCTTGCACCTTCATTTGCGTGCCAAGTGTTTTTTTCTTGCATCAAAACACCCTTTTGTTGTATTGTCGTGTATGCAAAATTCTGTTTGTGTTTTACTGTCCTTGTGCGGTTGCTTCAATGTGTTTTCTGTGTGTCTCATATTTGGTTGTTGTGTGTGTGTGGCCTGTTTGTTTGACCTGTTTGTGTGTTTGTGTGTGTATCGTTGTGTAGGTGACGGTGCCAAAGAGGAAACACAAGAGCGATAAACCCAAGAAGCCGGAGAGCGGATGTTCCTCTCCTGAACCCGACCGCCAGGACTCGTCTGGCAGCGAACGTGAGTCTTCGTACACATTTACACATCCTTTACTCAAGTAGAAGTACACATACCCGTGTTTAAAAATACTCTGGTGAAAGTAGAAGTACTGACTAAACTTCTTTACTCAAGTCAAAGTAAAGAGGCTTTGAAATGTACTTCAGTAAAAAGTACCCATAACTAGCAGCTGTTTAAAGAGTACCTGACCTCCCTTTATATTAATAGAACAATAATGTCATTGTTAGCTAATGAATGTTTCCATGCTGAACAACGGCAACATGACAACGTTTCCATTGGTCCCTCTTCTTTAGAGAAGACCAGGAAATGATGGATACACGGATCGTGTTCAAATCAATAGGCACGCAATGACTCTAAATAATAATGATCACGCCACACATTCAAACTAAAGGAACCAGCCTGTTTGGGAAATGTAAGAAGTAGAAAGTACAGGTATTTGTGTTCAACATGTGAGAAGTAGAAAGTACAGGTATTTGTGTTCAAAATGTAAGAAGTAGAAAGTACAGGTATTTGGGTTCAACATGTAAGAAGTAGAAAGTACAGGTATTTGTGTTCAACATGTGAGAAGTAGAAAGTACATGTATTTGGGTTCAACATGTAAGAAGTAGAAAGTACAGGTATTTGTGTTCAACATGTAAGGAGTAGAAAGTACAGGTATTTGGGTTCAACATGTGAGAAGTAGAAAGTACAGGTATTTGTGTTCAACATGTAAGAAGTAGAAAGTACAGGTATTTGTGTTCAACATGTAAGAAGTAGAAAGTACAGGTATTTGTGTTCAACATGTGAGAAGTAGAAAGTACAGGTATTTGGGTTCAAAATGTAAGAAGTAGAAAGTACAGGTATTTGTGTTCAACATGTGAGAAGTAGAAAGTACAGGTATTTGTGTTCAACATGTGAGAAGTAGAAAGTACAGGTATTTGTGTTCAACATGTAAGAAGTAGAAAGTACAGGTATTTGGGTTCAACATGTAAGAAGTAGAAAGTACAGGTATTTGTGTTCAAAATGTAAGAAGTAGAAAGTACAGGTATTTGTGTTCAACATGTAAGAAGTAGAAAGTACAGGTATTTGGGTTCAACATGTAAGAAGTAGAAAGTACAGGTATTTGTGTTCAACATGTAAGAAGTCAAAGTAAGAAGTCGTCAGAAAAATAAGTAGTGGAGTAAAGTACTGATACCAGAAACATGTACTTAAGTACAGTAACGAAGTATTTGTACTCCGATACTTCCCACCTCTGCATTTATACGAAAATGTAAAGCCTACATATCCCTCTTTGTTTAGTGTGGAGCAATTTACTACATTTTAAAAGTACACGCATGCATTAAATCAAAACCAATTCACATATCTTGTAACAGAAGACTTTAAAACGTTCTGCCAAGCACAGACTTGTCTCTCACTGAGCTGGTAAACAGCGCCCCCTGCTGGTGGTTAGGTTAAAAACTAAATGATAGAAAGATACTTTATCGATCCCATTTTGGGAAATTACTTTGTTACAGAAGCAGAAGTGTTTTTTCAGACATTAAAATACTTTAAAAAGTGGAAAAGAGAATGAACAATTACAAATAAAATGAAAAATATTATATCAAATATAAGATATCCAAGATACTACAGGACTTTTATAAGAAAGGAGAAACTCAAAATCTTATATTCTTAAAACTGATTGTTTTGTACCGTGGCACACGTGTAATGAATGAAAAGGTGCTTTCTATGTGTGGTATTTAACATGTTGTACACACACTTTGTTTCAGGACACAAAAGCAAGCATAACAGTCGACTGAGGAAAAAAGGAGCGGACCTCAGTGAACTTCAAAGTGCCATTGAAACCATAAAGAAGACTCAGGAGGACATTAACAGGTGAGAGCACGAGCATCACATGACGCCTACTTCCTGTTGAGCGTCCTCTCATTATAACTATATATATATATATATATACCAGTGACGTGCGGTGAGGTTCATGGCTGGTGAGGCACTGACTCACTGAGTCAGATTTACAAATATTATATTTTGACCTTAATCGAAATATTCGGTTATTTTCAAAAGCTTTTTTAGTCTGATGCTTCGATTCATTTTAAACAGACCGTTCAACAAAAGGATACCCAAAATCTAAATATTGGATTGTTCTTTCTTAGTAAGATCCCATTTTCAATAGAAATGTGGTCTTACCTTGACTTGAAGATGAAGTCCATGCTATCCTTCTGGACAACAATCTCTATTACTGTTTTGTAAAAGTCCTCCTTATCTTCCTGTAGTTTCAAAAGTCTAGTTTGTTGTTTGCGTCTACCGTCTCTGTGTAGAATAACAGTAGCAACAAGAACCTGTGGGCTCACGTGCGCCCCCTTCAGTGCGACAGAGGTTATGGCTGCCTCTCTTGGTGCTTTTTCATTGCCGTTGAGACCAGCGAGCCTAAATATCATATATACGTGAAATAAGTTATTTAGAGACTATGGATGGCGAGGATAAATGTAATAAAGGGATCTACAAACATTACATTGGTGACCTACAGTGAGAGGGTAACAGGCATGCGCTTAGGGCCCGCTTTCCAGACAGTTTCTGTGGGGTGACGCATTCTGAAGTGAGGCAGAGCTCATCTGTGCCTCAACTCACCCCACAGTAACGGGCTCACAAAATAAGTGCCCGCGCTAAATTAGTGCCCGTGCTCCAGCAAGTTACTGTGGGCTTACGAGAGGCAGAGCACGTCCCTGCCTCACTTCTCATCGCTCCCGTAGCGGAGCTCGGCAAATTTGCTGATTTTGACTATAAAAAGCGATTGGAATCATACATAAATCACACTTACAACACAGTGGAGACATTTTATTATTATTACTATTTAGTTTTTCTTTAGTTGTTTTTCCGTTACATTGGAGTATGACAGGTGAGGCTCTGCCTCCCCTGCCTCCACTGACTGCACGTCGCTGATATATACTGTATGTCAGTGTTTCTCAAAGTTGGGTCCGCAAGTATATTGGTAAAATGTCACATTTTAAATAAATAAATAATACATTCAAAGTGTTTCTCAAATTGTTTAAAAATGACTAGAATAGGTTGCAACAAAGACACACAGTCAATGAGTGCATAAACAATGCTAAATAAATGGAACAGTGTAAATATTTAACTTGTGTTTAATGTTGAATTCATGTTCAATTTGGGCCTGAAACCATAGTTTTACTGTATTGTATTTTGAAAATCCACAGCGGAGGTTACATGCGGTGCATTTTGCATATCTCTCAGTAGCCAACGATCTGTGAGTCTGTTGGCTCGGACATAAACTCCGTAATAAATGTAGTCTACATTTCATATGAGGTGTAAAACCTGTGAGCATTTTAAATCACATATGAACGAAATGCTTGTATTTGTGTTGTTGATTTAATGTGTGAACGAGGCGATATAGAGAAGGTCACGTTAAGCTGTCATTATTAGGCTGTAATTTGTTATATGGTTATAGAAAGTTTGAGAAACACTGCTGCATATTTACTGGATATGTAACTGTATATATACTGGATATGTAACTGTATATATACTGTATATGTAACTGGATATATACTGGATATGTAACTGTATATATACTGGATATGTAACTGTATATATACTGGATATGTAACTGTATATATACTGGATATGTAACTGTATATATACTGGATATGTAACTGTATATATACTGTATATGTAACTGTATATATACTGTATATGTAACTGTATATGTAACTGGATATATACTGGATATGTAACTGTATATATACTGGATATGTAACTGTATATATACTGGATATGTAACTGTATATATACTGTATATGTAACTGTATATATACTGGATATGTAACTGTATATATACTGTATATGTAACTGTATATATACTGTATATGTAACTGGATATATACTGGATATGTAACTGTATATATACTGGATATGTAACTGTATATATACTGGATATATACTGGATATGTAACTGTATATATACTGGATATAACTCCTGTGTTTCTGCAGGAACATCAGCGTTCTGCGGAGCCGTGCAGCCGGCCGGGTGGAGAGCGCTTCGTTCCTCCAACAGCGCGACTACGTCATCATCGTTTTTCTCATCCTCCTTCAGGTCCTGATCAACTATGTCTTCAAGTAGCAGACACACACACACACACACTCACTCACACTCACACTCACTCACACTCACACTCACACACACACACACACACACACACACACACAGATCGTGGGGGACTAAGAGATGTGAACTTTGACATCTTGCTCTTTATCAAATCCTACTACAAACGTCCAGAAAAAAGGTGGAGACTTTCACACAAAAAGAGACTTTTTTTTAAAAAGTTGTTTTTATTTTTATCCAATCCATTCCAAAGCTCCACAGATTTCAAAGTGAAGAAGAGGAGGAGGAGCAGCGAGAGGAAGAGGAGGGGATGAAGTCTCTACTGCCACTCTGGAGCTCGTTGATTTGTCTCAATGTAGAGGCAAAGACAGCAGCCATTTTTAGCTCTTATTCGTTGTGTTTTTTCCCCGATTGAGTGACACTATTCTGTGACTTACATTTCATTTTTAACAGGGAACCTTTTAACACGGACTCAAATACCAGGACTCACAGATTCCTTTCATTTTAATGTTTTTTTAATCGTTTTTTGTTTGTTCTTTTGTTTGCTTGGTGTGTCCTGTGTGAATAACGGTCTGCTCGCAGCAGTGATAAGGGAGAGAAAAACAAAGTGGTCCAATCTATGTGACTTTTATTTTTTTATTATCAGCTGGGGGTGTGTTGACAAAGAAGATAAATAACACAAATAATATTTGTTCAAAGGAACAGAAGATATAATTTCCGCTGTATTATAAAACTTCACCTTTTTGCATACAAAGAAAAAAGTCAGCGTCATTGCAGGTAGCATGTAAAGACGAGCGCGTGCTAACGACATATTGTACAGTATTTTATCTTCATGCAGAAAAGCACTGCAGACGGCAGACATGTTGTTAATATCATTTTTTATCAGTTGACATTTTAACATTTCTGCTCTGAGGAGGTTGTGAGCATCGACAGAGGGTCAAAAAAAGATGATCTTTGTGATTTTTCATGCATTACAGTGACTACTGCCCTAGTTTGAGGTAAAAGGGGTTGATTTGTTCTAACCAAGTCATTAGAGCTCAGTCTAAAATAAGCCTTGTTAGACCTGATGGTGAGATAAAGACATCTAAATAAAAGTGTGCTTTGCTGAGAGTTGAGAAAAGCCAGTTAGCTTAGCTTAGCTTAGCACAAAGACTGAAAACAGCTAGCTCTGTTCAAAAGTAAACTCTCTTACACATCAAACACGTGTTCTTTAGAGAGTTTGAGTTTTAGATGTTGGTTTATATGTTTCCTTTGGACAGAGCAAGGCTCGGTTTGGAGTCTTTATGCTAAGCTAAGCAGCTAGCTTCATATCTACTGTACAGAGGCATATCAACCTCTTACAGCAAGAAAGTGAGTATTTTCCTACTAGGTTTACCTTTGAAACTCAACATTTCAGGGTTTAAAACCACACAGAACTAATCTGAAAGGTGTAAAGACGAGCTAATGTTCTACAAACCGACTCCAGACCAAGCCATGGGAGACAGAAAAACCCTTTCCCTCAAATTCATATCATTGCTTTCAGTGCTTTTTGCGCCTCAGATGCTAATAGAATAGACACTTTAGTGAGCTACTTAGTCGCAGGAGGACGTAGACGTTTTTTCTAACTATCACCACAGTAAACCATTCCAAGCGTACGCTAAGTACCAGCCAAACTCAGTGTGTAGAGTAGGAGTCGACCCCGTTCACTGTGTAAATATCCAACCAAACACCGAGGGTCACAAACCACACCGACACTCCCGCGCTTTGTGCACAAGCCAGTCTTTTTTAACCCTGTGTGTCTTTCTGTCCACTGCTCGATACACATGGACATGAGGGAGAAAAAACTCTGTGTTAATCAGGAGTTTGCTGATTGCAGAAGTAAAGGACGTTTTGGAGATTAAGTGACGGAACATTTCGGTTTTAATCAGTCGCCTTCCTCTTTGGAAACATGGATTTTAAAGACTCAAATATACAGTAAAGACTCACAGGAAAACAGTCTTTGGTTTAGCTTTTTAACTCACAGTGGACTTATGGGAAAATGAACACCTCAGCGTTAACAGTAGGGCTTGCACAATGAATCTAAATGTTATCAAAACTGCCATCTGGACTATTGCAATATCCAAATTGCAGTAAATATATGTGAAAATATCTGAATTAAGTATTGTGAAGCTGCGGAGAAGTCCCGCTCTACAAAAGGTATAATCATCATTTTACAATATAAGCAGGAAAACAAATATTGCTTCCTAGCCAACGAACTTATATTCTGACCATTTGTTTTCATGGATGAAGGCACCACAGATCGAACAGTCTGTAAGAGTCCAAAACAACTTTTTTGAGGCGATTCAAAAAATATCTGATTTATATAATATCTATTGTCAGGATGTTAGCCTTGTGGATGTTTAAACATCCGATATCCTCCACTGTCAGCAGACTGAAAGACCTTTGTAACGCTAACACAGGCTCAAAGAAAGACTGGTAGCATCGTTGGGAAATAGAAAGTTACCCGGCTGGCCCGTGTGTATCTGTACGTGTTTTATTGTGTATCCTCATTGCCTCGATCGCTCATCTTAAATCCAGATGTTAGAATGTGGAGAAATAAGTTTAAAAACCAGTGCCTTCTAGACTCGGACTGGGGAGGGGGTGGATATAAAGGGGAGTTTAGTGGAGGGGGGAGCAAACAAAGTGTCTAAGGTGAATTTGTAATAATGGGAACTATCTGGAATGAAAGCAGTGGTGGTGGGACTCTGACTAGTGTGGAAAAGGATCATGGCCACAGGTGAAAAAATGCATTTGAGTCAGAATTCTAGCTTTAAATCACTCAAACTCACATAGATATTTTTAAAAACATACTGCAATAACTTTATTCTCAGTTTTATATCACTCGATATATTAACATTTCTGCTCTGAGAAGGTTGTGAGCATCAACAGAGAGATCAAAAAATACTATTTTCTTAAAATGACTCGATTTGTTTTAACCAAGTCATCAAAATTAAGTCTAAAATATGCTTTGTTGGACCTGATAGTGAGTTTAAGACAGAACTAAAAGTGTGCTTATTTGCTTTCTTGCTAAGAGTTGAGATATGAGCAGCCAGTTAGCTTAGCGTAGCACAGAGACACATCTAGCTTGCTAGGCAGTGTACACAGTTAAGATCTCTTACATATTACATTTCTTTGATGTAATCTGTCAAAAATATTGTCAATAGAGAGCTTGTGAAGTTAGTGTAAACTGTTACCAGTTAAAATTCGTTATGCTAAGTGCTAAGCGCTAAGCTAAGCAGCTACTGTCTTTAGCTTCATATTAACTGTACAGAGAAGGGTATCATCCTCTTCTTACAGGATCTAATTTACAGCAAGAAAGTGAGTTAGTGTATTTTCCAAAAGTGTTCAATCAGAAACCTAAGTTAATTTATGTTGTTACCTTGTTGACAGAATCAGGGTTCATTTAGAGTCGTTATGCTAAGCTAAGCTAAGCAGCTACTGTCTCTGGCTTCATATTAACTTAAAGCAAAGAAGTAAGTAGGTGTATTTTCCAAAAGTATTCAATCAGAGAGCTTGTGAATTTAGTGTATTTTATTACTTGTATACAGACTCAGGCTCTGTTTAGAATATTTTTGCTAAGCTACTGTAAGCAGCTACTGTCTTTAGCTTCATATTTGCTATACAGAGAGGGGTGTCATCCTCCTATCTAACTTAAAGTAAGAAAGTGATAAAGCAACTACTGTCTCTAGCTTAATATGAACTTATAGCAAGAATGTGTATTTCCAAAAAGTCTTCAATCAGAGAGCTTCTGAATGTAGTGTATATTGTTACTTTTGGACAGAATCAGGGTCCATTCAGAGTTTTTATGCTAAGCTAAGATGCATTTGAGTTCTGACTTTTAATGACTTAAACTCAAATAGATGTTTAAAGTAAATGAATAGTTCACCTGTGGCCCTGCTCCTGTTGGCCTCAGTCTCTAGAGTTGTTAGCGGACGTGCCATATGACGCCTTATAAACCAGTCCGACCCCCCCACCCAGTTATTGATCCCTCCCCCCCCTCCCAACAATAATAAAAACTCTCCCATAGTTTCTTCCAGATGCTGAGCCCTGCCACAGCAGAGAGACTCCCTCAGTCTCACACACCAAATCCAGAGGGAATTAAACATCTCTGCTGATGTTTCTGTAAAATAATGCATTTTTATTTATTCCTCTTTTCTATGTCCTGTGTGTTTGTTTGTTTGTTTTGTAGCTTTAAGCGTTAGATAACTGGTTTTGTTTTTTTAATGCTGATTTTAAAATCACACGCAGTTGGTTTTATCCCTCGCCCCATTACTTGACACACACACACAAGTGACTGTCCTCAACTTGTGCACAATGTCAACTGCCACACACACACACACACACACTTTTTCCTATCCGAGTACGTGAATATATTTCCTGTATCTCCATGGCAACTATAACTTCCTGTAGGTTTATGGTCACATGTAACATAACACCGAATAAAAACAAATGATACCACACTGTCTCTCTCTCTCTGTGTGTGTGTGTGTGTGTGTGTGTGTGTGTGTGTGTGTGTGTGTGTGTGTGTGTGTGTGTGTGTGTGTGTGTGTGTGTGTGTGTGTGTGTGTGTGTGTGTGTGTGGTGTGTGTGTGTGTGTGTGTGTGTGTGTGTGTGTGTGTGTGTGTGTGTGTGTGTGTG
The DNA here is from genome assembly GCF_902827165.1 of Trematomus bernacchii. Taxonomy (NCBI): domain Eukaryota; kingdom Metazoa; phylum Chordata; class Actinopteri; order Perciformes; family Nototheniidae; genus Trematomus; species Trematomus bernacchii. The sequence goes on from NW_022987608.1 coordinate 729,561, forward strand.
TTGTGTGTGTGTGTGTGTGTGTGTGTGTGTGTGTGTGTGTGTGTGTGTGTGTGTGTGTGTGTGTGTGTGTGTGTGTGTGTGTGTGTGTGTGTGTGTGTGTGTGTGTGTGTGTGTGTGTGATTTTGACAGGGTTCCCGTCTTATCATATGAACTGAAGATTTATTTTTTTATAGATTCTTTTATTTAATGTCAATCTTTTTCCGTATTTATTGTCTAGTTTAACGGTCTAGTTTAATGGTTGTTTTTGACACAAACACAAACAATTCATGCTCTTTCTCAAGGCTATAAATAACAAAAGTGTCAATTTAAGAATTCAAATACTTATCCTTATTATTTTGTTTTCTGAAATGGAAAAACAAGTATGTCATTTGAGTGAGAGTGGATGTGTGTATTGGCCATGTTAATTAAACATTGGCCTTAATAATTAATGTTCATTTCAAGTGATTAAACCTCTATCTTTTGCAGGATTCAGTTTAAAAATAATGTTGTTTAGTGTCCTTTAGAGGGCGACAAAGACTCCGGCCAGATGTGAAGAGGAGTCGGCTTCATCCTGAAAATCTGACATCCGAGACCTCAGTTTTATATTCAAGGATCAATTGTAAAGTGCCCTTGAGTAAGGCAGAAAACTGTACTCTTCAAACTGTACAAAGGAAAATCTTTACTTGTGCAAAAAAGGGAAACTGCTGCAAGGAAACCAGGCATTGTGTTATTGTCGTTCCCTTCAGCCAAGGACGATGACGAAGGAGAACAGAACGGTACTTCCTGTCCCTCTCAGATAACAAAACATCTGATATGATCCCCACGCTGAGAGGAGAGAGAGGGAGGAAGGTGATAGACGAGGAATAAAGAGTAGCAAGAAGTAATCACACACACACACAAGACACACACACACACACTCATTTCAACCCCCTTTACAAGCCTCAAGGAGGTTTATTAGGACATTCTGCAACCAATTTTAACGTATATTTATAATACATACATATTTATTGGTAATACTTTTGATCATGCTCTGACTGGTGATATTTGAATGGACTACATGCCTACACTTTAAGTCACTTCAAGACTTTAAAAGAAGCCCTATTATGCTTTTTGAGGTTTTCCCAAAGTTGTTAGTGCATGTAAACGGTCTGCAAAGGCAACAAATCCCAAAGTTCCATAACATAGTGACATCTTCGTACGTAAAACTTGCGCTGCTATTGGCTAGCACTCCAACACATTGTACGTGATAGGCTAAGGGGCGGGACATCTCTAAGCGGTTGACCAATCACAACAGAGCCGACCAGCTAACCAATCAGAGCAGACTGGGCTCTGGTTTCAGACAGAGGGTGAAAAGAGGTGCTGCAGCTGAACATTAAAGCATGGAGACATGCCCCAGTAGAGACACTACATACTGATATACACCTGAACATCAGCAGGAGAGGACTCTTTAAAGTAGAGACACTACATACTGATATACACCTGAACATCATCAGGTGAGGACTCTTTAAAGTAGAGACACTACATACTGATATACACCTGAACATCAGCAGGAGAGGACTCTTTAAAGTAGAGACACTACATACTGATATACACCTGAACATCAGCAGGAGAGGACTCTTTAAAGTAGAGACACTACATACTGATATACACCTGAACATCAGCAGGAGAGGACTCTTTAAAGTAGAGACACTACATACTGATATACACCTGAACATCAGCAGGAGAGGACTCTTTAAAGTAGAGACACTACATGCTGATATACACCTGAACATGAGAGGACTCTTTAAAGTAGAGACACTACATACTGATATACACCTGAACATCAGCAGGAGAGAACTCTTTAAAGTAGAGACACTACATGCTGATATACACCTGAACATGAGAGGACTCTTTAAAGTAGAGACACTACACACTGATATACACCTGAACATGAGCAGGAGAGGACTCTTTAAAGTAGAGACCCCTTTAAGTCGTTAACAGTGGAGAGTGAAACAATGTAGATCTAGACACTATAGAACATGGGGCAACGTTACAACAGCAGTGATGTCCTCTACCTCCTCACATCCATAATGTCTTTCCTCTTGATTTAAACATTTAGTTCATCCGGATGCTGAATGGGCGGGATGCCACTGTTGCTCGGATACATCACCCTGATGACAGCAGGAGGGAGTAAAGCAGGATGGAGGGAGCAAGAGTATTGGAAGAGGGGAGGATGAAGGAAAGAGGAAAGGAAGAAGAGAGAGAACGAGGGAGGGAGGACACAATACAAACAAATAATTAAATAATAAATAAATAAAAATATGCGATTTATGAAAACAGTCAATAAACACAGGACTGTATATAGCAAGAATAATTAAAAAATATATAAAAAAAGAATATAATATAATAATCAATAAAATAAAAAAGAATATAATAATAAATAAATAAAATATATCTTTACAATAAATACATATAAATTAGGTATTATTAAACAAATAATATATGATTAAATTATAATGAAAAGTCCAGTAGACCTGAGGGTTCTAGGGGGTTCATATCTATCAAACACCTTGACCCAACTCCATTAAAACCTTTAAAAAAAAAGGTCATTTAAAATCGATCAGATTAAAGAGTAAAGGACCCCCCCCCTCTCTCTGGGTTAGCAGTCATGCGATGAGGTAATATATAATATAATGCGCAGTGCTTGCAGTGCAGGAAGTGCTGGCTCAGCGTTTGTTTACACCCTCTGAATGACGAGGATAAAAGAAGTGCTGCTGCGAGCCGCTCCCTTTCACACAGGATTAGTGGAGCTTTAAGCCCACTCCTCTTTCATTATGATTCCTGTTTGAAAGTCCTAGACAACACACACACAGTGAAGCTGAGTCTGAAAGCAGCTCCGACTGAATGTCTCTTAAAGGGCCCATGTCATGCTTTTCTGGTTATTACCCGTCCCCTTGTGTGTTATGAAGGTTTTTCTGCATGTAAAGGGTCTGCAGAGTCACAAACCCTCAAAGTACACCCTGTAGCGAGTAAAACTCTAACACAGAAAAGACCTGTCTATGCTGCCCCAGAACGCCTCGTTGGACATTTCTCATTTTCCATTGTTTGCTTCCTGGATTCTGTGACGAACAACAAATGACCGGATTGGCCCAAATGGACCAATCCGCGGAGCACCTCAGACACCAGGATCCCTTGGCTAACTAACAGGGAGTCCCATTGACTTGCATAGAGCTCCCTGAACGCTGGTAATAGACGAGTTGGGATGGTGGAGAAATGCTCTCTGCAGACCCATTCTCACAGCGTTATAAACCTTTTTCTTACTCAGTATCAAGCCACACTTATTGTTTTTACTTCGGCTGTGAGTGTTTGTGTGTGTTCAGGATGAGTTTCGCTTGTTCTCGCTGTATCGCCGACCCGGAAACCTGTCCGCTCCTCGCAGCAGCGAGCCTCGCAACGTCCTGACCAATCAGAGCACACTGGGCTCACAGGGAGGGGGGGGGGGGGCAGGAGCTCCAACAAGCCGTTTAGGACAGAGAGTGAATACACATACTATACAGAGATGCTGTATGAGAAACCAATGTCATTTTGGAAAATTGCACAATATAAATCTATTCTAGTAGACCTCAACAATGAGATTATGATCAGTGGAAATGGCCATGTCATGGGACCTTTAACATCTGGGCGGGGAGAAATGTGATCTGTTCTGTTTTTTGTGTAAAACAATAATGAAATGAAACATGAGAATTATCCCACTATACAAACTTAAGCAGTGTCAAATTGATAAACTAAAATATGACTGACTTGTAAATTATATATAAACAAATGATCGACTTAATTACACATCCGAAAACCTGTAATCTGAGTATTACAATATAAAAGTAATGTTACCTCATTTTCTCTCCAGTGCCAAAGCAAAGGTGGTATTTTTATTTTAGCAGATCAGGTACTGCATGTAAAAAAGGCTTTAAAACATTAAAAGTAGCCTGGCCTATTGTAGTCTGATTACTTTCTGTTATGTTTCCATTATCCCAATATCAAATGCAATGCAAGTAAATGTATATACTGTAGGCAAGGCATTCAGAATAGTCTAATTGATAAGTTAATTTAATGAAGCAAATATGTTCATCCAATAAATGAAGTGTCCACCCACTGCTTTAAAAATAGAAGATATTAAAATCAAATTCAGACAGTTTCCTCAATTCCCACCCAATGAAAGCTTTATTAAAACTAGAACCCTTAATGATGATAATCCCCATTTATTTTAAATACACCAGTAATCTTTTTTACGGGATTACAGTTACCTTCTTTTTGTACCCTAGTTATCTCGTTACATGTAATCCGTCACTACTTAAGTCTGCTCAAAACATCTGGGTCACACGTGTAATTCAGGCAGTGGTAGAAAAACACTCCGATCCTGAAATTAGATATACTGAAGTCTTAAAATACTCCATGACAATTGCAGATGGGATCTTTTTACTGTGCTATTTAACATATTATATCATTAAAAAGCTAATTTTAATGGTGTATTTTGGCGATATAGAGCATATTTCAATCCCTCTCCCTCTCTCTCTCTCCGTCTCTTCATTTGAATGCATGTCTTGGATGGAGATGTGTTTTTTCCTCTGGTTCACGTTTGCAGAGCTGCAGCTATTTTTAGAAATAAGAAATTGCTTTGGGGAACCCCTACAATCGAGCAGTCTGCCTCTCTGTATCTCCCTTTCCTCCCCACACACACTCTCACACACACGCCAATGTGATGCTGCTCATGGAAATCCTGTTGTGTTATCGTCATGCTATGCGGTTAAAATGTGTTTTAATTCGCAGTATAGGCAACCAGAATCCTGTGGAAAGCAGCTTTAGCTCCTGGAAAATAGAAGAAGACACAACAGCAGGTAGTACCGTCGCTCTGTAGAAACACACACACTGCCTGAGGAGTGTGTGTGTTCACAGCCACAGATGATGTTCGTCCTGTAAATGTGACACTAGGAGCTCAGACATGACCTTCACGTCAGCCACATCTCAAACTGAATTAGACTGAAATATATCATTAATGTCCATCATTCAATCCAAACAGGCATCTGACAAAATGACACTGATGGATATTGCTGTTTCATCAGAGTGATGTTCAGGTGTATATCAGTATGTAGTGTCTCTACTTTAAAGAGTCCTCTCCTGCTAATGTTCAGGTGTATATCAGTATGTAGTGTCTCTACTTTAAAGAGTCCTCTCCTGCTGATGTTCAGGTGTATATCAGTATGTAGTGTCTCTACTTTAAAGAGTCCTCTCCTGCTGATGTTCAGGTGTATATCAGTATGTAGTGTCTCTACTTTAAAGAGTCCTCTCCTGCTGATGTTCAGGTGTATATCAGTATGTAGTGTCTCTACTTTAAAGAGTCCTCTCCTGCTGATGTTCAGGTGTATATCAGTATGTAGTGTCTCTACTTTAAAGAGTCCTCTCCTGCTGATGTTCAGGTGTATATCAGTATGTAGTGTCTCTACTTTAAAGAGTCCTCTCCTGCTGATGTTCAGGTGTATATCAGTATGTAGTGTCTCTACTTTAAAGAGTCCTATCCTGCTGATGTTCAGGTGTATATCAGTATGTAGTGTCTCTACTTTAAAGAGTCCTCTCCTGCTGATGTTCAGGTGTATATCAGTATGTAGTGTCTCTACTGTGACATGTCTCCATGCTTTAATGTTCAAAAAGCTCTTTATTTTTCTCATACTGCCTGTGCTGCAGCACCTCTTTTTACCCTCTGTCTGAAACCAGAGCCCAGTCTGCTCTGATTGGTTAGCTCTGTTGTGAACAAGAAGGGACATTTTTTGTTATAATGAAGTATTTTGACAATCATTTATAGGTACTTTTTCTTCAAGTAAAGCATCTGAATACTCCTTCCTCCTCTGCTGACACACAGCGGTGCTTGTGATGACTCAGGGGTTTTTACAGTATTGTCTGTCTGTGTGTTGACGACAATCTGCTGACTCCTCAGCGTCCAATCAGATCCGTCTGTGTGTCTCCTGCATGATCAGGGTTTTTGTGTTTCCTATTTTATTCTGAAATGTGTTTTCTTCTTATTTGTGGTCTTGTTTTACTTCCTGTCTCTGTGTCTTCCAGCATTTTGTGATGGTCTGCCTCGCCCTGATCCTATCCATCTGTGTTACCTTTTTCAGCTGTGTTTTGTCACATTGATTAGTCTTGTGTCTATATATCCCTAATGTTCTCTGTCGATTCATCGTATATTGGTTTGTTGTAGTTCCTGAGCCCATATTTTCCCGTTTTTCTGATATGCTTTAGTTAATAAGCTTTGGTTTTGCTTTTTATACCTAGCTTCTTTGTGTTTTCTCCACGGTCAGAAATGTGTATCACCAACATAAACCCAAACCCCAGGGGTGAATGAAATAAAGTGAATTAACTCAAGTACTGGGTCATAGTAGGGTGCATTTGATATATAACGCAGTGCAGCATGGTAGAGTGGGTCAAGTTTGGCCAAAACAGTGGGACAGGCAAATCTATAAATGGTATCACCGTAGTCCAGCTGGGACAGGAATAATCCAGAGACCAACCTTTTACGGGAAGAAGTTGAAAAACAACATTTAAGTCTGTAAAGCAAGCCAAGAGTGAATTTCAATTTCTTTGTTAGAACTTCAATATGGTGTTTGAAGTTTAGATTACTGTCCAACCAAAAGCCCAGATATTTGTATGAGTCGACAAACTCAACGAAGACGCCATCAAGGGTGTCAATGGAGAGGCAAGAGGACGCTGACTTGGGAGCAAAGAGCATTGCTTTGGTTTTCTTACCGTTCAATAGCAGTTTGGAATCAAGAAGCGCACGCTGCTGCAGCGTGATAACATCAGATTTTAAATTGGAAATGGCCATATCCAGAGAAGGAGCACATGAGTATACAATAGTGTCATCAGCATACATATGATAGGTAGAAAATTGCATCTGATTACAAAAATTGTTTACATATAGTAAAAAGAGCAAGGGCCCCAAAATAGAGCCCTGTGGAACTCCCTTCTCCAAGGTGACAGGGTCAGAGACAGTACTACCCAACCTGACGCATTGAGTACGGTCGGTTAGATAACTCTGAAACCAGCAAATGACCGAAACGAGACACCAACATAACATTAGACAGAATGTGGTGATCTACATGTCAAATGCTTGCTCAGTGTACAGTACTTGAGTAAGCTTGTGGATGTACTAGAGTAAACACTTCAGTTTAAAACATGACGCACGATGCTGGAAGAGAGTGATCATTTAACTTTCCTTTGTGGGTCGAAATAATCCTATTTTTGCTTTTCTGACTATCAGGTGAATTGATGAAAAGGCTTAAAAACAGACGAGAAGACCTTTGAAATAAAAACAGATGAAATGTTATTGCCTCTCTCACTGATGTGTCACTCGTCTATTTATAGAAGCAGACAGATATTCAGGGTTAGAAACCTGTACAAAGACGGGCTTCTTGGCTATAAATAACTGTATATTATAAATATCTCCATTGTTTATTCACTTTTATTCCATCCACTTATGACGGACTCTCTCCTGTGCAATTAAATAAAAACATAGATTTTTTTATTCAAGTTGTTTCCATTCCATAAACATCAAACTTTAAGAACAATATCTACTTTAAATTTAAATAAAATAACACTGATGTGAATATTTTCACACAACATTTTCTCAAAAATGTGGATTTTTCAGTTATTTTTAAAGCAATGCAGCCACGTTTTCATTCATATCTTCTTTTGTCCTTTTTATGTAGTATTTTATCCAGTTTTCCTGACTCTCCCTGGAGCAGCAGAGGCTCTGGATGAAGCGTAAAGAATATCTGAAGGCCGGATCCTGTAAAACGCCGTCGAACAATGACCCCGCTCTGCAGAAACCCGCCGACGTGGCGCTTCTCTTTGAACCTGAGGATTAGCAGCTCGTCTCCTCAGAGGCCCAACGCTCGCTCACATTCAATGTTGCAATGTTGCAGTTCAATTCACCTCCAGGTACCAAGTTTGAAAAGCTCCACAAACTGTTTTAACAAGAAAAAAGTCCAAAGCTATGCTAGCTAACGTAATTATGCCACATCACGCATCGTACAACCGTCATTACATTTATTGTTGTGATTAATTTCAGGCAGAACATCAACATTATTGTCCCAGTAGGTGAAAAGAACAAGCAAAATAATTGGGAAGCCTTCATCACAGACAGTCATAGCTTAATACAATCCAATATAAGAAGTTTTAAAAGCGCCACAAACAGTTTTAACAAGAAAAAAGTCCAAAGCTATGCTAAGCTAACGTGAGAGGGCGTAATTATGCCACATCACGCATCATACAGCCGTCTTTACATTCATGTTTCTGATTAATTTCAGGCAGAACATCAACATTATTTCCCACAGAATGGTCAAATTAACTGCTAGCAATAGATATACAATATTAACACTAAATATATCAAGGCGGCTAATCTTAAAAGAGTTTTAAAACGTACTCAACACCACAAAATCGGTAGCAAACGCGAGAGGGTGTAAATATGTCACGTCACACATTTTGCAGCCGTCTTTACATAATTTTTTCTGATTCATTTCAGGCAGAACATCAACATTATTGTCCCAGTAGGTGAAAAGAACAAGCAAAATGATTGGGAAGCCTTCATCACAGATAGTCACATCTTAATACAACCAATATTAACACTAGATCGATCAAGGTGGCTAATTTTAAAAGAGCTTTAAAACGTATACAATAACTAAAAAGTAGCTAATTATGTCAATGGAGTTTTTTCACGTCTTTGCGCTGTGCTGACCTAATGTAGCATGAATGTATTGTTAGAAACAGTAGTTCTTTGAGGCTAAATGTTACTGCTGTCTACATTCCTCCTGATGAATATATAAAAAATATACTACAGGAATACACCACTGTTCTGTCTGCATTTTGGTGTGCAACCCTGTGCTCAAGAGTGACGGTAAAAGCTTCTTGAAGTCACATTATGTGCAATGCTTTGTTGTAAATATTTCTCAAATTGGGATCAATTAAGTACATCTTATCTTAAATAATGCTAGCATGCTCAAAAAGTCAGGCTCCATTTTAGTTTAGCATGTTAATTTGAAAACATTTGCTTATTGGCAGTAAACATAAAGTTATTATGTCTTTATTGAACAAGGACCATGCATAAAATGACATTGATCTCAAAGAGAGAGAAGATGCTAAAAGCTAACACACATAACAATCAACAAACATGTCTTGGTGTCTATCACACTAACACTTGAAAGATGAAAGCACATATCCATAACGTTTAAATACAAGCACATTCATCACAACAACTATTGAATTACAATTCATTTTAGTACAGCTGGTGCCATTACAGGTATTTGGTCACAATGTCTCTGACAGAGATGGCAAAAGTACACACATCCTTTACTCAAGTAGAAGTACAGATACTTGTGTTTAAAATACTCTGGTGAAAGTAGAAGTACTGACTAAACTTCTTTACTCAAGTCAAAGTAAAGAGGCTTTGAAATGTACTTCAGTAAAAAGTACCCATAACTAGCAGCTGTTTTAAAGAGTACCTGACCTCCCTTTATATTAATAGAACAATAATGTCATTGTTAGCTAATGAATGTTTCCATGCTGAACAACGGCAACATGACAACGTTTTCATTGGTCCCTCTTCTTTAGAGAAGACCAGGAAATGATGGATACACGGATCGTGTTCAAATCAATAGGCACGCAATGACTCTAAATAATAATGATCACGCCACCAAACACACATTCAAACTAAAGGAACCAGCCTGTTTGGAAAATGTAAGAAGTAGAAAGTACAGGTATTTGGGTTCAACATGTAAGAGGTAGAAAGTTCAGGTATTTGTGTTCAACATGTAAGAAGTAGAAAGTACAGGTATTTGGGTTCAAAATGAAAGAAGTAAAAGTAAAAAGTCGTCAGGAAAATAAGTAGTGGAGTAAAGTACTGATACCAGAAAAATGTACTTAAGTACAGTAACAAAGTATTTGTACTTTCCAACTTTGGTCTCTGAACAACCAACAGACATGACGCTGAAAACTCAATCCAATGTGTGATTTTCTGCTTGTTTTGCTTCATAATTCTTATTGACAGTAAGATGACTTGATCCATGAATTAGCCACAGCCGGTTAATAAAAGCCCAGCAGCTGAGGGTATTGTTTTGAGGTTTTGAATGTATTCATGTGCCTGTGAAGCAGCTTACGAGCCTTGGCACGGCAGCGTTTCTCTCCTAATGGATTCTGGGCTCTGTAAATAGGCCATGGCACAGGAACAGAATGAATAATGCATGGAGGTAGATTCAAAAAATGACTTCCGGCTTCAACCAGGCTTCACTGCTTTTGGAGAAAGACGGAGGAAAATCCAGATTTAAAATGGGGTTTTTGTTCAGCCTGGTTCTTCAAACCAACAGTATGTTATAAGCAGTTTGTCTCTCTGCAAGAGTTAGATAAAGTAGTCCTGTATTTAAGTCAAATTAGATATGCTATGGTTAAAAATACTCCACTATAAGTAGACATCCTGAATTCAACATGATAGTAAAAGTATTAATATAAGATAATGAGCCTTTATTGATCCCTGTTGGGAAACTCAAGTGTTTAAGCAGCAACAGGAATAAGATTGAAACACAAAGATGTATACAAAATTAAGTGACAGTATATAATACTAGAGAATGCAATTCCTGAAGAAATTGCTAGTGGGAATGCTTTATGCTGAAAATGTGACGCTAAACTGCTATGCTGAAATGTAATGTGTAAGAAGAAAGTGAAGAATTTAGATTGAAATGATACATGAACACTGGGGGCTTGAATGTGTGATAAGAGAAGAAAATAAAGTAATAAGGCTTGGAAAAGCAGCAGAATATTTGAACTGCAAACTTTTGAACTAACTTGATGGCGAATGATCTGTCGCCATGGCAACGGTATTTGATGACACCCCATAATACGCTTAGATGTGTTGATGGCTGGACTGTTAGCACACATGTGAAGTTTGAGCACTTTTTGACCATTTTCATAGGATTTATAGCAATATCGTGCTTTACGGCAAGGGATGCGTTGCTATGGCAACAGCTTTTGAGGAAAACTCACTAATGAGCTGACTTGTTGTCTGCTCTAAAAGGATAGAGGAAACAGCATAGGTACTAACAAATGTAACTCCTGATAGCCCACTAACCCTCTAGGCTAGTACTGCTAAAGCAGCAGCTGCTACTGCTTTCAAACAATATGGTAAACCTGCTGCAACTGGATCTAATCTTGATGAAAAGTATGCTACAGGCCTTCATTTTCCTCCATGTTCCTGCAGCAATACTGAAGACATAAATCCATTCGTTTCACAAACTGTCTGGATAAAAGGTCGAGCTGAGTCTGGTAAACCAGAGCTGGTGTCACTGTCAGCACTTGTTTTAGTTTCACAAAACCATCTGTTCCCTCAGGAGTCCAGGTCATAAGGTCATTTGGTCTCAGTCCATGTCATGTGTCATGCCCTGCAGAGGCTGTGATATTTCAGCATAGTCAGGTGTCCACTGTCTGCAGTAGCCTGTCATGCCCAAAAATGTCATCATTTGTTTTTTTGTATTTGGCTTTGGAATTTTCAAAATGGCTTCTACTCTTTGTCGGGAAAGTTGCTTCCCATTCTTAGAAATGTGGTGCCCAAGGAATATCACTTCTTCCTTCACCCACTGTAGTTTATTCAAACTTGCTTTATGCCCCTGCTCTGCCAACAATTGTAACAGAGCAACAGTATCTTTTTCACAAGCTTCCTGATTTGGTGAACAAAGTAAAAGATCATCCACATACTGGATGAGAACACTGCCATTTTTAATCTTTTATATAGAAATATAGAAATATAATTGCCCAAAATAACTACAAATCCCACTTTAAATACAGGAAATCAGTCAAATCAACAGCACCTGAAATTAGTTCACTTAAATGTTAATACAAATATACAATACATATATTGAAAATACAATGTTTTACTCAAGATATTATCTTAATTTTCTTATAACTATTATTACTACGTGTGATCACTTATATATATTTATCATAGGCCTTTATCTACTAATATAGCGCTTTCTTACAGTTACCAAAACTGTTACAGTTACCAAAACTGTTTTGTCGTCGTCAATTAACCAAACACTATCAATAACCCTAGTTACACTCGATTAATGTACCAAACATTAATTAGCTCGTCAGCCCTCAGCGAGTTAACTTTTAATTTGTTTTCTTTTAATACAAATATTGTGCTCTCACCTTTTCTCCTCTTTTTGAAAACATTTTATTATTCCCTTGGAAAAAATGTCGTACCGAGAAAGTCTGTGATCCCCCTCTCTACAGGCGGCTTCTGCTCTTCCCTGCGACCAGTTACTTTCGTCCAGGGAGAGGTTTTGCCTCCAGGACCAAGTCACTGGCTGTGCACAGTTTACCCGGAGAGGACGTCTCACAGAAATGTCTCAAGCAGACAATCTAGGACGAGACCCCAAAATGTCGTAGCAGCTTTAAAATCAGCTGTGGTCTAGAGCAGTGGTTCCCACCCCAACAAAATACTTCACATTCATGCAGTTTGTGACAGTAGTTGTAGCATTTTTGAGACTTTGAAACTTTAATTACCGCTGTTACCATCTCTTAGCTGTTAACTAAGAGATGCTTTCCTACGTTTGTCATGAAACATTATGTCTCAGGAGTGTAGGGTTTGGGAATTATGGCAGGTTTAAAAAAAATATATGAAGGCGAATTTCAAGCTGTCCCCCACTCTAGCTGTGACATCACGCACTCTAGCCTTAACGAGCTGCGCAATACACACTAATGTTAAAATCTGAAGAAGGCCTCTTTACCAAGGTCTGAACAATGTTTGATATTTCTAAAAGTATGAATCTGATTTAAAAGCTGTGTAACACGAATAATGTCAGAAAGATGTGTAACATTTTAAAATTGGAATGAGGTTTCTGAGTGAAAGTATGAAAGAACAGTTAGCAGTTGAAGTCGCATGAAGATTTTTCAAGTCTGAAGAGTTTCTCCATTGACTTCCATTATGGGATATATCCCTAGAATGATGAAAGTTATGAATGTGAAAAGTAATAGCCATTGATTCCCGATCGAGCTGAACGGTTTGATGTTTGAATGGAGTTTCTGCGATGTGGAATGTGGGAGCAGAAGAGGCGCAAAAAAACCCGGCGGAATAATAAAAATAAAGAATTTGTGCGTAGTTGGAATGCTGTATCAGCATGTCAATGTCAACAATAATAACATTTGGTAAGCTGTATACATATGTACAAATATGGGTATTTAAGTCAGTGTATTCTAGCATCAAAATGTAAATAAATTACACTATTTAGTAGAATTTTCGCACAATGGCCCATTTTAGTAACATGAAGTTCTGAAAATGTCTCTTTCAAAGTATTTTGTATTTAAAGAATATTATATCATCCTGTTTTTATCTCATGTACAAGCATTTTCATCTTGCAGTTTGTCAATGTGGATCCAATCTTTGTACTGATTGGACGTGTCTTTAATGAACATTCTCATCTTTAACAAGGAAATTATTAAAAATAATGTACACACAGATTTCAATAATTTCTCAACATTTCTGATGGTAATTTTCTAATATTTTCAGGGTGTTTCTCCTCAGCTCGTGTCTCAGATTGCTGTGAGTGTAGCAGGGATGATGCTAACGCTAACTGTGCTAACCTGTGAGTGTAGTAGGGATGATGCTAACGCTACCTGTGAGTGTAGCAGGGATGATGCTAATGCTAACTGTGCTAACCTGTGAGTGTAGTAGGGATGATGCTAACGCTAACTGTGCTAACCTGTGAGTGTAGTAGGGATGATGCTAACGCTACCTGTGCTAACCTGTGAGAGTAGCAGGGATGGTGCTAACGCTACCTGTGCTAACCTGTGAGTGTAGTAGGGATGATGCTAAGGCTACCTGTGCTAACCTGTGAGTGTAGCAGGGATGATGCTAACGCTAACTGTGCTAACCTGTGAGTGTAGTAGGGATGATGCTAACGCTAACTGTGCTAACCTGTGAGTGGAAGAGGATTACACAGCAGCAGAAACACAAACCAAAAACAGCTCTGTTAGAGGCTCTCATATCATCGTGAGGCTATTTTAAGCTCCGTCAAAACTGCCTGCAGAGAGACAGAGAGAGAGAGAGAGAGAGAGAGAGAGGGTCTTTTCATGATAATGAAACAACATAATTTAGCAGTGATGACAGTGAATGATCTGTCTTTTCTTCTGTAGTCTCTTCCCTCTGTATGCAGCCTCTTTATGCAACCTGGTTTTGTTTTTCTATCTCATCAAGTCAGTCGGAGTCTGTTCTTCTTGACAAAACTGTTTTGCTGCAGGGCGTCTTTTCTCCTGCAGATATATCCATTTTAGGGCCTTGAGCTGATGTTCATGTGTAAATGTATCTTTAAAATGCTGATCATTTTAACTCAGATTTGATTTTGAATAACTTTATTTTAAAGGCTGTTTTGATCTAACAGTCCTTGTGTGTCTTCAGCCACATCATCCAAGGGTGAACATAATAGTCTAGTTGCCAGCTTATAGAGTCCTATTGTGTTTTATGCAACCCAGTCTCACGCCATTTCGTGTTATAGTCACGAAATTAATTTAATCTATTGATTCGTGTTCACCAACACGATTGTCATTTTTTTCGTGTCACACAGAACGATTTTAAATACAATGTATTTCTATTGGTAGTATGTTTCGTGCCTGCAACACGTCTTTTTGTCCGGTCGGGTCTTGGAAGACCGGAAGCTGTGTGGTTCATAAACACATTTTCTTACTCAATATCTTACCCTAAGCCTAACCCTATCCCTTTTATTTTAAATTGTATAATGTCTGAGTTTTTTTGCCGTCAGTGAGGAAAAGAAATGGCTCAGAGCCTCAGAATACTGAAATCTGTATTTTTTGTCATCTCTTTTTCCTTCTAATTTGTTATTATTTGGTGCAGGCACGAAACATACTACCAATATAAATACATTGCTTCTAAAATCGTTCTGTGTCAGAATACTGAAATCTGTATTTTTAAAAATCTGTTTTTCCTTCTAATTTGTTATTATTTACATTGCTTTTAAAATCGTTCTGTGTGACACGAAAAAAATGGGAAAATCGTGTTGGTGAACATGAATCAATAGATTAATTTCGTGACTATAACACGAAATGCCGTGAGACTGTGTTGGTTTTATGATAGAAATGTATAGTATGGGTGCCAAGCACATAGAAACCGCCGTATGCTAACTTGCATTCTGAAGTCATCCTATTTAAAAGATAGAAGTTACCTGTCTAATCCAAATGATCCAGAGTCCTTTAAAACTTAAAAATGGACCCAAAACTCATCAAAATCTGTCCACTGGGAGCACAAATATGGAAATGTTTTGGTTAGAAATGGATTTAACATCCCTAATAAACCCCCGTAAAACACTCAGAAATGGTCCTAATCGACCAAGCCATTTTTTAAATTCATCGTCTGCATGGACTATAATGCTTATTAATGCTAATTGTGCAAATTGGCCAACATATGCCAGTTAGCATCCAGCAGTTTCTATGTGCTGGGGACCCGTACTTTACATTTCTATCATAAAACTTTGGGGTATTCAACATCTCCTTGTTCACATTCTGGCAATAAAGCAGGAGATCACAGCTTCACAAAGACAGAACTAAACGAGTGTCGCTGTAACCTTCCTCCCTCTGACCTGCATCCATTGTCAGCCTCTGAGCTTCTTACGCAATAAGGTTTTTTATGCCATGTCCTACAGGCTGGTTAAGTATTTATCAAGCCTCTTATGTAATCTGGAGACGGCCATGCTTGATCTATTTTTCCTCACATTAAGAGTGTGTGTGCTCGCAGTAAAAAACCCAGACGTCACGACCGGTGCTTCAGCCTCCGGGTGAGTGTGTGTGTGTGTGTGTGTGTGTGTGTGTGTGTGTGTGTGTGTGTGTGTGTGTGTGTGTGTGTGACATTTGGGGATAACTTAAACCCCTGGTGCCAAGCCACGCTCCGCCTTTTGTTAGAGAGAATAACTACAGCCGTGCACACACACACACACACACACACACACACACACACACACACACACACACACACACACACTGAGTCCAGTCTGTCACCCGTCACAGTCTTGTCACCATTTGAAACGGGGCAGAAGTGTAAAAATAAATCTCATCCCCTGGGCTTTTCTGCTTGTTGTTGTTGGAGACCAGGTTAAATGCAATAGGACAAATGCTAATAAAATGTACTGCCAAAAGCAGGGGAGCTAGCATGCTAACAAATAGCATCCAATATTCACAGTATTACGTGCAGTTATACATTTAGAAAAAGTGGACGATGGAGAGCCAAAACACGTGTCAAACTCCAATCAGATTGTGACCAAAGTAAAGAAGGCGTGTCGATGTGTTTAGTCCTACATAAAGCAGAAATAATCTTTAAAGCTTATTTTTTAACAGGTATTTTAACTTTCCTTTACATGATCAGGTCTCTTCTTAGGATTTATTTGCGACTTCCACCTGAGGAGAGGTCAAATCCGCCACAATAGAAAACACCTGTGTGGGTGTGCAGGAACTCAAATGTGCATCTAACGTCACCATAGATGAAATAACTGTATTTCCACTCACTTTAGTTACGTGACAAGTCTAACCAGGCCACTTTAAACTCACTTGAATGTCTAAATTAAGACTGCTGCTGTTGGTCAGTGTTGTGAGGACAGAAAAACCTGTAGTGTCTACTGTTTGTGAAGAGGCTGATTCACTAAAGGTTTGTACATTTCAATGTCAAAATGTCCAATGTTTGCATGTGTTTGTTGATCAGAAATACGTCACTTAACTCTGGAGGTAATTCTGGTTCTAAAAAAGACAAAGCATTGTGCATTAGAGAAATTAAAAGACTAGGAATAAACAATTCAAAAATGTAAACATCTCCAATAGAAATAAATTAGCATTAAAAAAAGTAGAAAATATACATATATTGAAATACAAATGTACAGTAAAAAATATATAAAGCAATGTACATTATACTACAACATATAACAATGTAATGTGTAAAATATACATAAAATATGGGATCTATGATAAAGTGTGTTAAATGCATGAGTATAAATAAGTAATAGTATAAATGTACATGATAATAAGTGCAGTGTTAAAGCCACACAGACCAGAATCTTCATATAAGTCTGCAAAAGTGTTTTCTGTAACACAAGGAATTCAGTCTATAAATATTTTATGTTTGTGCTGAGTCTGACATTCAGTACGTGTGAACAACAATGTGTCGTAGTGCATGTAAAACAACTTTGTGCATGACGTGTGCAGACGCAGTATGGAGCTACATTAGATGTTCTTGGGAAATTAATGAACTTAATGCAAGTTCTGCACACACTAAAGGAGGAGTAGGAACATGTATATTATCATATTTTATTCAATATGCTCCTTAGATAACTTTGTATTTTATTTGTTTTATTATTATAGCATTGTGAAGCACCTTGAGATGACGTTGTTTTTAAAGCGTGCTATACAAATGAAATGTATTATTATTATGTCTTCAAACATAAGGAGTAATCTACACGTCAAATGCCATTTCTAAAAACGACATAATAATCATTTTTATGTCAGGATTTAGTCAACAAAAACTTTTAAAAATATTTGTAATTATTATGTTCTTTCCCACTATGACTATGCATGTCATTAAGTATTGCTATGTTTTTTCTTTATTATTTCTTGTTGGCTTCTTCTATGTTGAAAAAGAGAAGCAGGATGTCCACCCCAAAGAAGTCTGAACTATTGCTTACACTTGTATGCTTCTTCTCAATAAAAATATTTGAAACAAAATATCAGTGACGTTCCTGCAGACACTCTTAATTTCTACTAGAAGTACTTCATCATTACTGGCGTGTCACAATTTGTGCACGCTGTCAACATGTTATTATTTATTTGTTGCTTAATTGGCTCCTTGAAGGTCTGCCCCCTTTGTCTCTTAATAATTCAGAGGGATCAACTTAAAAGCATTTGCAGTAACTAACCGGTGTGCATTTCCCCTCAAACTCAGGTCACTGTGTGCAAACAAGGCGAAGCTATTAATGCACTTGATATCTCTTGTGAATCTCCCAGTGAACAATGTGAGACTGAGACGCCCTGACGAACACAGATCTGCTCCAGGAGGGCAGTGACATTTCAGATGACATTTAGAGGCCGGGCTAATTCATATGAGCCAACATGAGCAAAGGTGTTTTTCCAAACACGGTCCACACTGCACATTTAGATTGATTCCCCAAGGACAAAGGCTCTCTGTGCTATGTTGTCAGCTGTTTTCTCAGGATGTTTATTGCATTGATGATGCTCAACATATTGTTAATATGGTTAGATATGCTAGCTTTGTAGCTGTATGGGTTTACAATTACAATGTATGTATTTATTTAAACAAGGACCTACATTACATTACATGTTACTTGTTAGACGCTTTTATCCAAAGCGACTTACATACTCAATACTGTGGACAATCCCCACAGGAGCAATTTGGGGTGAAGTGTCTCAGGGACACAACGACATGCTGACTGCAGTGGGGTTTGTACCTGTGACCACCACCTGATCCGAAAACCAACACACAACCACACGCCTCCTCACAAATTCCGTGAGACTGGATTGTAATCTCAGAAAAGAGAAGATAGGATTTATGCCAGATTTAAACTAATAGCTAATTTCCATCTATGATCCTTACAGATATGTCTGCAAATAAAATGAATATTGAATAGTTTGAATCTGAAGTTCGGGTTAGCAAAGGCCTCTCGTGTAGCTCTTAGCTAGCAACACATGATGCTGTGTCAGTACTTTGGAAACTGTAAACTAGTTGCTTTAGCTGTAAAATGTCAGCTTTTTTTAACTAGAAGTGGAGGATATTTTCTAGAGTTTGGGTTTGCCAAAATGAAAAGGCCTGTCGTTTTTTCATTTTTCATTTAATCGTTTATTTGAAGAGGGACAGTGCACATTGATGAACATTTAAAACAAATAATGCTTTAAAAACGTAAACATGCCGGATTTTAGCTTTGAGCTAGTTTCCATCCGTAGTCCTTCACATACAACATTTAAGAACGTGACATTTATAAACATAGCAAAATAAATACATGATATGCAGAAAGAGCATGAGCAGCATATAAGCATTTACCACATGGCAGTACAATGTAGCAGCTACGAAATATAAAGTGTAGCTCTTAGCTAGCAACACATGATTAGCTGTTATCTTACTAACTAGAAGTGACTGAAATGTTCAGAAGTTTGGGTTAGCAAAAACGTAAGACATGTTATGTAGCTCTTAGTTAGCAACACATGATGTTGTTTCAGTACTTATAATATAGTTGGAAACTGTTACCTATTTGCTTTAGCTGTAAAATGTCAGCTTTTTTTAACTAGAAGTGGAGGTTTATTCTAGAGTTTGGGTTAGCAAAAGTGCAAGATTCTTAGCTAGCAACACATGATTAGCTGTTAGCTTACGAACTAGTAGAGACTGAATATTTCAAGTTTTATTCGCTTCCTTTTATTATTTTTGCAAGTGCAAGACACGTTGTGTAGCTCTTGACGAGCAACACATCTCTACTATAGAAACAGTTTTTCACCTAGTTGCTGTAGCTCTAAAATGTTAGCTTACTTACTAGAAGTGACTCAGGGAGTGCAAAGCTAATTTCTTCTATTCAAACGGATAAACACATGACATTATTTATTTTCTTATGTACAAATTGCTTTTAGGAAAGGAAAACAATTTGGTAGCTATAAGCTTGGATCCAAAATGTATTTAGTCCATTACTTTACATGGTCTTAAAGTTCACAACCTTCTCTAAATTACAGCCGATTTACAATTTTGTAAATACAATTTTAAAATGTGGTACCACTCTTCTTATCTTTCCATTTTGTGTAATGCTATACTTTATTTTTACGGCTGTTAATTGGAGAAAATCTAATGGGAAATCCTTTTTACAATGCCCTGTTGTTACTAAAATAACAGCTCTGTAATTAAAAATGTAAATAAAGTTTGCATTTCAGAGTAATTCTCCTTAAATACATTTAGAAATTAAGTAATAATCACTACCTGCCAACCAATTTTAGTGCAGTTTTCTAATGATCGTTTACAGCTTTCTAATTCTCGGTTACCCACTGACTTAATGAGTTTTTACAGACATTGAAGGTTTCTCATTGCTCTCATAAGCAGTGGAGAAGTTGGTGGCAGTGCTAAGGGTCCAGACACAAACCCCACTATGACATTTTGAGGCTAGAATCTGCGGCATTGTTAATAGGAACCTGATTCTTATCCCTGCAGCAGGTCTCAGATCAGTGTCTGTTTTCTGACTTCTGCTTGGTGCACTTAAGTGAAATGTAAATACTGTCGCTCTCAGGATCCATGTTCAGTTTGAAGCTCATCAGATATCCTGCTGACAGCGATCTGCCGCCATAACTGCACACTCAGAGGAGAGGATTCTGTTCAGAGAAGGTGCTTACTTGTTATTTAAAACGTTATAAAAAAATATGACACTTCTTGAAAAATGAACCGACATTTACTTTCACAAAATGAGTGCATGCATAAAATCATTTTCACAAAATATAATTATCTTCACTTCATGTACTGCTTTTTATTTGGTTATTTTTTTTACAATTAAACTAGTCGTTAAGTAGTCCAATGTTGTATATTGTAATTATTGTAAAGCCTCATTAGGAAATTGTCTGATTTGTGATATTGGGCTAAACAAAGAAACTGATTTGAATTGACATGAACATGAGGTTTGAAGTATATACTAAAAATGACTAGGACATTGATGATGTGGAAGCGGGGGGAAAAGAAAGATGGTTGACAAATTATGTGATATAAATAGTTGTACTAAAAAGTCACAAGCCATCAATTAAGTGTATTTTAAACAGTGTCAACTTGTTCACAGGTTATACATAAACCAATAAAAACAGATTAAATAGGCTACTCCGCTAAAACATACAGTATTTTAACATCTTTTAAGAAGTTTGACCACGGGGAAACGGGCTTGTTTGTTTCAAGCGGTAAGTAATTCAACAGCAACAATAAAAATAAATAATAACTTTTATTAAGAGTTTTTTGAGCATCAGCTAAACAAGGAAACATCAGAATCAGAATTAAGTTTATTGCCAGGTACGTTTACACATATAAGGGATTACATTTGGTGTATGTTGGTGCAAATATTAACAACATAAGTAAATAAGTTGAAGGAGAAGGTCAAAAATATAACGATAATAAAAAGAAAATGTAAAAAGAACGGTTTAACATGAAAAAAAAATAAAGACAAGTATTTATACCACATTTAAATATACAAAATTAAATTAAAACGGTGTAATTAAGAATGAAAAGGTGAGGAAGAGGAGGATTTAATCACGATGATGGTGGTGGTCCCTCATCCCTTATACTTCCCCTTTTTGGGGCACCTCATCTCCGCCCCTCCCCTTTTCCAGCGTTGCCACGGTGACTGCCGGTTTACGTGATGACGTCGGATGTATATGAGCGCAGGCGGCGGGATCTCTCTTCCTTTTACCGCCATCGGAGCGGAGTGTCTTTCTTCCACCGGGACCTCGTCACTGCGCAGCCCCGCTTCACCACCTCCGGTCACACAGCGAAGGTAAGAGACTCGCTACCCGTTAACGAGCTCCGTGGACAACACCCCGAATCGTGTGCGGGGTTTCACACGGTACATTTACTGCCTTTAACGGAAGGGCGGAAGAGAAAGGCCGCTTTTCCCCCCTCTAGTGAAGTCAGACAGCAGCCATTGAGGCTCCACCATTATGCGATTACAAAAAAAAAAAAAACGGCTATAATTCATAACCTTTACCGTTGGGTTGCTATGACAATCAGTGCTTTTAAACAGTCGACAGAACGTCAGTTAATGGCCGTTACTGTCGATATTTGTTGACACGTGTTTTGTGTCTTTTAGGACATGACCTTAATTTTTTTTTTGCAGGATGATAACGGGGTGGGGATGGAGACTAGGCTTAAGGGAGCTAAACACATTATTCGCACTGTTTAAAGCTTATAACTTAAGTACTTACTGGATGATATTATATTATATCATGTTCCATTGTTTTTTGATGCTGTTCTTTCCACTTAAACAGCCCAAATAGTGCGTATAAAGCTAGCAGTACATAAGCTAGTTTAAGTAGCCCATTGAGGCATTGACAATACCGGGTAGGCCGGCTAAAGTTAGCCTGTTTACTAGCTTGTTACTAGCCTGTTTCGGCTTGTTTTTATGGGAACCAAATGCTACTTTCATTGTTTGACGTGGGACAGTAAACGTGACAGGTTTGATCCAAATGAAGTTTACACATGTGGCTCCAGTGTGCAGACAGACAGGCATCCACAAGGGGAGGTTTGGTAGTCATTGATGGGTTTGCTAGACCTGAGTATGCAACACGTGGTCGCTGGTCAGGATCAGGAGAGAAAGGCATGTGCCAGAAAGTAAAAAAGAAAAGAAAGTCTGTAACGCATGCATTTCAGTTCTAGGAAAAAAGGGATTGCCCAGAGGCTAGTTGGTAATTGTTGGCTTTTTGTGACAGGTGTGAGAGGATTTAAACATCCTTTTGTAAGTTACATTGACAATAGTAAGTATTTCATTCATAAGGTTACTCAAGTAAAAGTATTGGCATCAAAATATAGTGAAAGTAGCGACAGTAAATGTAGTGATTGTGCAGATTGGTCCATTTCAGAATAATATATATGATATGTTTTATAATGATTGATCATGAAAGTGTTCTCAAAGCTGGTAAAGGTGCAGCTAGTTTGAATTACTTTGTATACTGCAGGGTAGCTTGTGGATTTACTCCAGGTGGAACTTAAGGTATTAAATACATGTACTGTCTGAAATATAGTGAGGTATATCAATTTAATTAATTGTCCAGTAGCTAGTTGGTAATTATTGACTTTTGTGACAGGTGTGAGATGATTAAAATACTCTTTTCTATTGCAGTAACATTGCAAACTGAACATGACATGTTTTAAGCTCATTCATTGTCTATTAAACATGTCTCTTGAATGTAATCCTCTTAGCTTTTTAGATGATTGACAACTTGCGACATGTACATTGATTGAAATGCTGGAGCCTGGTCTCGCAGTTAATACATTGTTAAACTGCAATCATGTGTCCTTAATTAAAAAGCAATAATATAACCCATCTTGGAACAAAGAGACATGACATTTCTTTTAAGTGTGCTGCAGCCAAAAGCTTTCTACATCAATAATTTGGCATGAAGGAGAATAACGTCAGCTGTCACATCAGCTCTGTAGTTCAGCTGTATCGCTCTATTAGCTGAATGTAGGCCACATAATACAGAAGATTAGTTATGTAATGTCATTTAAAGACATGCATATCATCTTTTAAGGAAGTTACAGGACATTTGCATATTATTATAGACTGAGGACATATGTGTATGGCTTCCCCCACGAGACCTATACATAAGTATTTACACTTACTATCAAAACAAAAAGGGGAACCTATGTTATAACGTTTTTTAGAAGCAAATTGATTGACAAATGATGAGATAAAAGCACCTGCGGGGGTCCCAGGTTGATAGTTTAAGAGTTAAAAGCTTCCTCTACAAAAGAGGTTTCATAATTGGCCGAGTTCTCTCATGAACTCACAATTATTTAACGCTATAAATCATTAATTGACACTTATTAAATGTTCTTAAATTAGATCAACAGTATGATTAGTACTTCTGTTAGAAGGCGATGTGGAATAGTCCAAGTAGCGGCAGAAACGAGGGGTTTTGTATAATAATTGTTTGCCAACTCTTCCATTTATCAACATTCAAAAGACCTGTTTTTCTATAGTTATGCATGGCGTTTAACAGAGTGAGTCTTTATAAACGTATTTGACTTTAAGTACAGCTTGCCTTGAGTTATTTTGTAATACAATGACGACATAATATACTATATATACATGTTTCTTTGGAAGAAGTTATGGCCTCATCTAGATGCAACTTAAAACAACTTCAACATGTACAGCTGTCATTCAACAAGAGAGAGATGGCACAATATGGGGATTAAGAGGCGCTACAAATATAATATTATTGGCGTTTAATGCATGACTAGAAAAGGGTTTAAGATGAAATATTTATTGCATGCTTTTGTGGAAAATTGCTGGAGAAACTTTAAAGCACCAGGAAGACTTTTTATTTTGGTTCAGCTTGCATTTTTAATGTTTCTGTATCGCTGATATCAATGTCAAAGCTGCCGTTTATTAAAACAATGTCAATAATGATCATCTTCAGCTGTTGGCTAGGTTTGAGTTCAGCTCATCTGCTGCATCGGGTTCTTTTTATATCCATGTTTTATGCATTTCCTCCCAGTGGGATTGCACATACAGCAATATTGTTGCAGGTATAGGATCATGACTGGGCAACAGAGCTGAACAATCTATAAATAGAAGACCCATAAAGATTCATTTTTAATGGCCTGTTTCTAATGATTACCAGTAGAAGATGTAAGATTGAAGGTGAACCAACAAAATGTGTATTAAACAGATTGGACCTTATTTTAAAGAAGTCTATTAGGATGCTAGCTGTGTAATATGTAAGTGTTTTTGCACTAAACTACAAAAAAAAACCTTCCGTTATAATTTAAGCATCCTATAATTAGCATCAGGATTTATTTGCTAATGCTATGACGGTGACCCTGAAATGTAATTTAAAAATCACATGAATGTTATCCAGTGTTTCTAAACGTATTACTTCTCCTCCTCCTCTCTCCTTAGCATCACTCGAGACTCAGCTGAAATGGCAGACATCGACAAGTAAGTACATCTTCCTCCAGCGATGTGTCAAACACTTGACATCAACGCCACCTGTCTCCTCTTTCAGCCGAATGCTTATGGCGTCTCTGACAGATGAGAGGAAATCACCTGCTGTTATATCACTGAGGTCAAGATGATAACTCAAAAAATAAAGAAATGGGGTTTAATATTATTGTATCTTTCCATATTTAACTTGCCTGAAGTCATTTTGAACTTGTTCCTATAGAAAATGATGTTATTTGTAAGTGATCATCAGTGTCACATCGTGGTAATGTTATAATTGACCTTTGCCCAATATCCACTGTTCTTACTGAAAGGACCTTTAACGCATCATTATGTTGTGCACTCCTTTTTAGATCTTACTGTTGTAACTTTATTCCCAATGAGGCCTCAAACCTGGGAATGAGTTAGCATTTGACCACTTCTGGTTCCCTTGTCTCAAAGTCAACGCTTTTATAAATGCATCGTCTATTAGAGGACTGAAATACGGTGAATTTAGTGTAAATTAGAAGACTTAACATCATCATACACAACATTAGCCGCCTTTAGCTTAGCAGTGGTTATGTGACCGTGCTGTAGTTCCTTTTATAGAATAACTTTTAGCGATTGTATTTACGCTTCCAAAATCACAAAATGGGGTAAATATGTGGAGATTATCATTCTGAACTAAACGTTTTAAGTATCATTAATGTGCGATTTCAACAAGTCTAATTTTCCGAAATCTCATGGAAAAGATCACATGTGCTTTTTGACGCTGGGGCTCTCTTGCAATTCCAATTGTTGGTAGCCTACAAATGTCATCACTGCACCACTTGATCAAGATTAGGGCTGTTTCGGATGCCACGCCAAAACTCAGATCCTAACATTTGAGTAGCAGATCGTAACATCACTGCATCAAGAAAAGGACGCAGTCTCTCACTGTTGGCCATTGATTTATATGTACTGCAGTTGTTCATGTATACCAGTAGTCTGATACAATATGTACAGTTTGAAAGGGTGTTAAATAAAATTGGGTGATTAATGGTTTTTGTGTTAATGTAATGGCAGTTAAAACAGGACCGGTCAAATTTGACCGCGAACACCAAAGTAAGGGGGGGGTGAACACAGACAATAGGAGGGTTAAAGACATGTTATATGACAACTACTCCTCGATTACAGACTAAAGTGACCTTGAGGAAGACATGCTGCAGCTGTTGCATAGATTCACGTTTAATGACCATTCTTTGAAGCTTCAGTTGTACTTTTTTCTGGGATAATTGAAGCCAACCAAGCATAAATAAAGAGTTCATTGCTTGGTCACGCGACAAAACAGAGTGCAAGGTGGCCAAATCCAGTGAAAGATGAACCCTAAACATGCCCCCTGTGTAACAATGACCTCTGTCTCCCTGCAGCAAAGACCAGGCTGAGATAGACCCGGCAGATATGGAGGATGTTGAAGATGTGGAAGAGGAAGAGACGGGAGAAGATGAAAACAGCAAAGGTAAGTTGTACTGCAAAAAACGCAACGGCACAGATGAGGGATGGGAATTTGGAAGCAAATGTATATTCGATCACCAAAATAACGGTTAACCGCAATGTACATATCCAAACCAAGTCGAATTTGTGAAATGTATTGAACTGGTGATCACAGTTTGAACAGTTGACAGCTATAGGCCTACAGCTTTCATGCTTAAAACATAACTTGGTTTTGACGCCATGTCTGTTGTGTAGGACTCTCCGTTAGAGTGTAAATAATTACTGGACTATGACCGGTAAAATATGCTGAATACCGGCAAAACTGAATCTCTCCTGTCAAAATGTCTTTGTACTTTGCCGCCACACACGATTGCCAAGCAGTGCTTATTGTTGTGTAGGCTGCCCACTCATGTGTCGCGAGCGTTGGCGGGGGGGGGGGGGGGAAAGAGCACACTCGTGAACTCGCCGGAACCTTGCAATGGGGTAACTGCGGAGCGCATTTGGGCATAAGATGAGGTTTGAGTCTGCGTGATCTGCGTGTAGGGAGGGGCAGCAGCCATACCATTAGCTCGAACTAGCTAGATCTGATGGATTTGGACAGAAACGTGAGTGAAGTATAACCGGACGCGAGAGAGAGAGAGATCAGCACCTGCAGCTCTGCCCGCTGTGAGGGACCGGTGAGCGGAGCAAAACACACCTTTAGACCTAACACACTTGGCTATGGCACTGTTGTATACATTGAATTATTCCATTTGATCATATGTAATCAACTTAGGCACCCCTCCCAAAAAAAAATCGTTCCCATCCCTAGTACAGATTTAATAGTTTAAATGATGGTCTGTACAAGTTATTCAAGAAGAAGCATACTGGCTGCTACTTTAACTGAGAAACAGTGATTAGCATGAAATGATTTTGCGCTGTTCAGAGATGGCAGACACTAATCTGTTTTTATTTTGGGATCTTAAGACTGTTTATGCATCCTTTTGATACTCTATAAATGATCCACAGGGCTTCTCTTATATTGGCCTCCTGTCGGCTCACTGTGGATAGATTTAGACGGCTGTTTGGCCTCGTCTATTTATAACAAGTTTGAATAGTCTTTTAAAAGCCAGACTTGAAAGAAGGCTCATGCTGGCAGACTACAAATGATCTGTGGACGCAACCACAGTCAGGAAAGCTTTGCATAAGGTCTGCAAGCTGACGGGAGGTTATAAATAACTCAGTGTCACACATGCATTGCAAACTGCTGTTAAGAAACCTCACTTTATTTTACACAGGAGGAACAACCTCTGAGAAACCCACAAGTCGAATAAGATATGTAAATTATTAAAAACCAAAAGATGCCGATGTGTGGCCCAATGATTCGCGCCGCCCTACTTTAATTTAAAGAGGCCCTATTATGAAATTGGGGTTTTCCCTTTCCTGTAGTGTGTTTTTTTTATATAGGCTTTGTGCATGTTAATGATATGCAAAGGATAACGTCCCAAGTTTCCTCCGGAACAAGTTGCTCTCCCACCCACTTCAAAGCTAAACAATCAGACTGGGCTCTGGTTTCAGACAGAGGGTGAAAAGAGGTGCTGCAGCACAGGCAGTATGAGAAAAATAAAGAGCTTTATGAACATTAAAGCATGGAGACATGTCCCAGTAGAGACACTACATACTGATATACACCTGAACATCAGCAGGAGGACTCTTTAAAGTAGAGACACTACATACTGATATACACCTGAACATCAGCAGTAGAGGACTCTTTAAAGTAGAGACACTACATACTGATATACACCTGAACATCAGCAGGAGAGGACTCTTTAAAGTAGAGACACTACATACTGATATACACCTGAACATCAGCAGTAGAGGACTCTTTAAAGTAGAGACACTACATACTGATATACACCTGAACATCAGCAGTAGAGGACTCTTTAAAGTAGAGACACTACATACTGATATACACCTGAACATCAGCAGTAGAGGACTCTTTAAAGTAGAGACACTACATACTGATATACACCTGAACATCAGCAGGAGAGAACTCTTTAAAGTAGAGACACTACATACTGATATACACCTGAACATCAGCAGGAGAGGACTCTTTAAAGTAGAGACACTACATACTGATATACACCTGAACATCAGCAGGAGAGGACTCTTTAAAGTAGAGACACTACATACTGATATACACCTGAACATCAGCAGGAGAGGACTCTTTAAAGTAGAGACACTACATACTGATATACACCTGAACATCAGCAGGAGAGGACTCTTTAAAGTAGAGACACTACATACTGATATACACCTGAGAATGAGCAGAATATGGCCCCTTTAATTTAATCCAACCACAAGTCCAGTTCTAATCAAAACAGGAGGAAAAAAATGCTCCTGAAACGATGCAACTGCCTTCAGATTGCCCTTTTGACGCCGTATGTTTGTGTTGTTAGCTCGTCAGCTGACTGTGCAGATGATGCAGAACCCACAGATCCTGGCCGCGCTGCAGGAGAGGCTCGACGGGCTCAATGGATCGCCGTCAGGCTACATGGAGAGGTGAGACACCATCTTATCACATCTGCAGCCTCACGTTTACAAGCACATGGTCTTTAGGAGCTGCACATCTACATTACTGCTGAATTCACACACACATATGCTTCCTCGCTCTCTTTACCTGCCACACACTGCCAAGCTATCTTGAGTTAATCAGAGATGACGTGCAGGTGGTAGCGGCAGATTGGCAGTTTAGTCAAAATCATAAATAACTCTCCTAACACACACACACTCTCCTTTCTGTCTCTATAGCCTTCTCTCGAAAGTCAACTTTTATTGTCAATCTTCAAACACATTTTATACATATGCACACATTAAGACATAAATAAAAGCACAACAATCAATATATACAAAATAAAAGTCACTTCAAAATCTGTGAAAAATGTACATTAGGGCCAGACTGTCCATAGCACTTGCTAGTTTGATACACAACCTCTGCCTGAGTAATTGGATTTAATAAACATTTTAGAAATGCGTTTAAAATGAGGATCAGAGCCGGCGGGGCAACCCTGACTCAACTGTAATGGATCTGTTGACAGGCGGGTCAATGATGTGATGAATATAATACGAGGTGTCATTTAGCGTAGAGCTGGTGCAGAGATAAACCAGTGATAGTCTGGGATGCTGCAGTGAATGTAGTCTGGTGTCTCGTCTGTGCCACCCACTGCTCCTTTAATCGGCAAAACCATCAGCCAGCCGCTCTTTGATCATCTTGTCAAGTATTAGGCCGTCAACAACCAACTCAACCGCTACAACATCCCAAACGCATCCCCTTGTGAGGATAGTGCAGGAGTTTATAATCTCCAATACTGCAGAAAAACACTCAGCAGCCTGGAGATCACTCTCAAAATCACTGAATGAGAATAAGGTGATTTTATGTAGGCTTCTACCAGCTTCCCATCATGCAAAGGATGTCATTTAACTTGATTAAAACATGCTGGTTGTCACTGGCGAGCTATTTATTGGGGTGGACGCTACTCTTATGCATGTCATTTCCTTTATCTCCCCCTTTCATCACTCTTTCTAACATTTTGAGCACCTTTTTTGCACAGGATAGTCCTCATACTTGTCCATTTTGTCTTGCCACAGTTTACCAAAGGTCGTAAAGAGACGTGTGAACGCCCTGAAGAATCTGCAGGTCAAATGTGCCCACATTGAGGCCAAGTTCTACGAAGAAGTACACGAACTGGAGAGAAAGTACGCGGCCCTCTACCAGCCCCTCTTCGACAAAGTACGTCAGTCATACACTCCCTTTATTGTGACTTGTATTTCTGCAGCTATATAGGGTTTTGTGTAAGGCTGAAATAATATTCTGTGTACTTGTTGTCTGGATGATGCTCCATGCTTATCGTTTTGTTTTTCTCCCTTTCTCCAGAGAAGCGACATAGTGAAAGCAGCCTATGAGCCCACTGATGAAGAGTGTGAATGGAAAGCAGATGAGGAGGAAGAGCTGACAGTAAGTAAGCAGGTACAGGTGACACCTGCATGTGTCCTGTGTGTCTGAACACCTTCACATCATGCATGTAACGTATGATGCATCCAGATGAGAAAATAAACCTCTCTACCCAAAATTTGGGGAGAGGTTTATTTTGGACGGACACAATAATAATGTTCAATCTAAATTTACTTTCAAATAAAAAAAAATCTATATTGATTCTGACTCTTCTACATCCAACTCACAGGTTTATCCTTACTTTGAGAAAAAAGATTATTAATTTACCCCTTTTAGAAGTGAAGTTATAGTCATTTGTTCTGGGAATGTCATTTTCGAGCCTGAGACCTGAAAAACAGACTTGGGGCTTAAGCAATTGATGTTGTTTGTCTCTTGAATTGTTAAGTGAGTGTTATTTTTATTTCAAACGGCATGAAAACTGGTTTTATCACTGACTGATTCCAGATATCAGCGTTGTCTAGTTGACTTGTTTTGATCCGTAAATGTAGCTTTCTCTGGGCTCATTTTTCTTTAACCAATGTGTGGGTTGTAGGCGGTGAGAACTTAGTTTTACATGGCATGATATATGTGTGTGGGGGGGGGGGGGGGGGGGAGAAGCCTGATCAAGCATCATATTTAAGAGAACCTTTCTTCCTCCACTAGGACGAGATGAAGGAGAAGGCCAAGCTGGAGGAAGAGAAGAAGGACGAGGAGAAGGAAGACCCCAAAGGAATCCCCGAGTTCTGGTCGACGGTTTTCAAAAATGTGGATCTGCTCAGCGACATGCTGCAGGTACGTTCGTCCAGACGGCTCAAAATGAGACGCAGTGTTTACTGAGTTTACTTCCACCTGTAGTTGTGTTGAGCATAGCGCCCACTAGTGTGGAAAGTGTGTCTATAGAGTGTCTTTTTCTGGCAGAAAGGCTGATTCAGCATCAAAGACATGCTGGTATCCACATGAGTGTGTATGCGCTCTGTTCTCAGTGCTATGAATTGAAAAAAAGACGCTACTCTATGTACTTTGCCGCCACACACGGTTGCCAAGCCGCGCTAAAATGTGCTCTATGGACACACGCCTTATGAGAAAACATGGTGGTTATATTCCTAAAGCATCTTTGAATTCTAGGTTTACTTGCAGGCCTTAGATGTGTTGAACATGGCGTCTAACAGTGTGGATAGTGTGTCTATAGAGCGGCTTTTTGTGTTAGAAATTCAGCATTTCATCAAAAGACGCTCGTGCTCTATGGACACAGGCCTTATGAGAAAACATTGTATGTGTATATATTCCTAAATCAGAAACTAGTGCTGGATGCTCTTGTGAATGCTGTTCTTTCTCTCCTCAGGAACACGACGAACCCATCCTTAAACATTTACAAGATATTAAAGTAAAGTTCTCAGACCTAGAACAGCCCATGGTGAGTAAGAAGTGTTCAAAACAAACTTTAAAACCAGTGTGTTATCTTTGAACAGGCTGTAAATGTGATCTCTCTGTTCTCCCCCAGAGCTTCACGTTAGAGTTCCTCTTTGAGCCCAACGAATTCTTCACAAACACTTTGTTGACGAAAACCTACAAGATGAGGTCAGAGCCCGACGAGACCGACCCGTTCTCCTTCGACGGTCCGGAGATCATGTGCTGCACAGGGTGAGAATCCATAATAATTCAAGTTGATATCGAAAACCTCTCCAACTACACTCCAACGTGTATCCATCATTTCCTGGTTGTCTCTAAAGAAGAGGGACCAATGAAAACGTTGTCATGTTGCCGTTGTTCAGCATGGAAACATTCATTAGCTAACAATGACATTATTAGACGCTTTCCCACCAGAGTACTTTTCCCAGTATAGTTCCGATATAGTTCGGAAATGTCGCGTTCACACCAAAGAAATCCGGAACTAGAACTTAGTTCATGAGAACCTTTTCACCCCCTTTTCAGTCCCTGCTAGAGAGCAGGGACTTTCATGGGAGAAAAAGGTTCCTATGTCTGATTGGCTGGGCGGATTGCACACCACGCCCCGTAAAACTCCCAAAAGGTTTTGTGAAGCCGCCATTTTATTTGCTCGCATTAGCATTTTTAGCATTCGCCCAGCGCACAAATGCAGAGAGACTAACTTATGGCAACACAAAAGAAAACATGGGAGCGGTGGAGATGAGGAGGTGTCGGCATTCTGGCAATTTACTCGGAAGGCTTCAGTCGAGGCTTCAGTGGGAGTCCCAGCAGCTTCTACTGAAGCAGCTTCTACCAGTCCCCAACTCCGGGGACTGGCTTCAGTAGAAGCTGCTGGGAGTCCCAGCAGCTTCTACTGAAGCCAGTCCCCAACTCCGGGGACTTCCGGCCGGGGACTTCGGGTGGCAGTATACGCCGTGAAGTTGTTTGCGGCCTGCCAGTAAACCCAAAGCAGAAGAAGTGACGTCAGCGGCTTCATTTGCGTAATCCTCCCTCAGGGACTTATTCCGGTGTGAACGCGATCTGCTCTTTAGTTCATCAGAACTAAAGAGTTCTCATGAACTAAGTACGACAAAGTACTTGGTGTGAAAGCACCTATTGTTCTATTAATATAAAGGGACGTCAGTTACTCTTTAAAACAGATGGTAGTTATGGGTACTTTTTACTTAAGTACATTTCAAAGCCCATACTTCTTTACTTTTACTTGAGTAAAGAAGTTTAGTCAGTACTTCTACTTTCACCAGAGTATTTTTAAACAGGAGTATCTGTACTTCTACTTGAGTAAAGGATGCTGATCTTTCTCCTCGTGTTTTCACCACAGTTGCACGATTGACTGGACAAAGGGCAAAAATGTTACGTTGAAAACAATCAAGAAGAAGCAGAAGCACAAGGGCCGCGGCACGGTGAGGACTGTCACCAAAACGGTGCCCAACGACTCCTTCTTCAACTTCTTCACCCCCCCAGAGGGTAAGGCAGAAATATTAAGCATCTTAAAGCGTTCAGACACATGATTCTGTGTTTTTGTTTTGTTTCAGACAATAATACAGTATATTGACCTTATATCTTTCAGTCACATTTTCAGATGATTCAGTATTTTAGAAAATGTTTGGGGTTAACTAACTTTGATTCTCTGTTTCTTTACAGTTCCAGAAACTGGGGAGTTGGTAAGTCGCTGTACTTAATCTACACTTTTACATTAATTATAGACTCTATTTATCTTGACTAACACAGCAAAAGCAATAAAGACCCTCCTCTCTAGTTGAGATTTCCAGGGTAAAGTAAATATTTGCTGTTCAGCCAAAATAACCAAATGTTTTCTATATTAATCTTTGCCATTTAAAAGAGAATTCAATACGTTTTTTCTAAACCTGAGCATAACAAATCTGCATATCTGACAATAAGATAAGTACTTTATTGATCCACAGTTGGGACATTTGTGTTGCAGCAGCATAAAAAGACATGGCATTGTACAATACAAATTAAAAGACTAGAAATAAACATTCCAAAATGTCAACACTATCAATAAAATGGCATTAAAAAAAGTATCATGTAAAATCGAGAGGAACTATTTGTGTCACGATGGAGAAAGTGGACTGATTTCGTAAAACCTCATAGGCCAGATTTTATTTTTTACAAACGTATGATTTTATTGTGAAGGCCTGATCACTTGTACTTTTTGCTGTTTTTATTATTATAAAGGGAATTTCGGACCGACAAACTTAAGATGTACAATTACTTTGTACTTTTTTTAAAAGCGTCATGTCTTGACTTTTTCCTCTTCTTTAGGATGAGGACTCGGATGCGGTCCTGGCTGCAGACTTTGAGATTGGCCACTTCATCCGTGAGCGTATCGTACCCCGGGCGGTGCTCTACTTCACAGGAGAGGCCATCGAGGATGATGATGATGATGTGAGTGGTGGCGTTCTTTAATTTCGTTATTGAGCTCCTCGCTGGGCATTATCTCGGTTATTACGATGGAGAAAACTGATGTTTGTTGTCCACAGCTGTCGTTAAATTGACCGGACTTCTTTCTGCGGATTGATATGACTGCAAATAGTCCCTTGATCCTCCTTAGCGACAGTCTGCTCTCCTTAGCGACAGTCAGCTCTCCTTAGCGACAGAGCGACAGTCAGCTCTCCTTAGCGACAGAGCGACAGTCAGCTCTCCTTAGCGACAGTCAGCTCTCCTTAGCGACAGAGCGACAGTCAGCTCTCCTTAGCGACAGAGCGACAGTCAGCTCTCCTTAGCGACAGAGCGACAGTCAGCTCTCCTTAGCGACAGAGCGACAGTCAGCTCTCCTTAGCGACAGAGCGACAGTCAGCTCTCCTTAGCGACAGAGCGACAGTCAGCTCTCCTTAGCGACAGAGCGACAGTCAGCTCTCCTTAGCGACAGAGCGACAGTCAGCTCTCCTTAGCGACAGAGCGACAGTCAGCTCTCCTTAGCGACAGAGCGACAGTCAGCTCTCCTAGCGACAGAGCGACAGTCTGCTCTCCTTAGCGACAGAGCGACAGTCTGCTCTCCTTAGCGACAGAGCGACAGTCTGCTCTCCTTAGCGACAGAGCGACAGTCTGCTCTCCTTAGCGACAGTCTGCTCTCCTTGGCGACAGTCTGCTCTCCTTAGCGACAGTCTGCTCTCCTTAGCGACAGTCGGCTCTCCTTAGCGACAGTCGGCTCTCCTTAGCGACAGTCTGCTCTCCTTAGCGACAGTCTGCTCTCCTTAGCGACAGTCTGCTCTCCTTAGCGACAGTCTGCTCTCCTTAGCGACAGAGCGACAGTCTGCTCTCCTTAGCGACGGTCTGCTCTCCTTAGCGACAGACAGCCTGCTCTCCTTAGCGACTGTCTGCTTTCCTTAGCGACTGTCTGCTCTCCTTAGCGACTGTCGGTCTGCTCTCCTTAGCGACTGTCGGTCTGCTCTCCTTAGCGACTGTCGGTCTGCTCTCCTTAGCGACTGTCGGTCTGCTCTCCTTAGCGACTGTCGGTCTGCTCTCCTTAGCGACTGTCGGTCTGCTCTCCTTAGCGACTGTCGGTCTGCTCTCCTTAGCGACTGTCGGTCTGCTCTCCTTAGCGACTGTCGGTCTGCTCTCCTTAGCGACTGTCGGTCTGCTCTCCTTAGCGACTGTCGGTCTGCTCTCCTTAGCGACTGTCGGTCTGCTCTCCTTAGCGACAGGCTCTCCTTAGCGACAGACAGCTCTCCTTAGCGACAGGCTCTCCTTAGCGACAGGCTCTCCTTAGCGACAGGCTCTCCTTAGCGACAGACAGTCTGCTCTCCTTAGCGACAGACAGCCTGCTCTCCTTAGCGACAGACAGTCTGCTCTCCTTAGCGACAGACAGCCTGCTCTCCTTAGCGACAGACAGCCTGCTCTCCTTAGCGACAGACAGCCTGCTCTCCTTAGCGACTGTCTGCTCTCCTTAGCAACAGACTCTCCTTAGCGACAGACAGTCTGCTCTCCTTAGCGACAGACAGTCTGCTCTCCTTAGCGACAGACAGTCTGCTCTCCTTAGCGACAGACAGTCTGCTCTCCTTAGCGACAGACAGTCTGCTCTCCTTAGCGACAGTCTGCTAGTAAAAAAAATTGCAGACCTCTCGTCAATTTAGAACTCTCCAATCAGAATTGTGTATTCAACTTAGCTGTGTAATAAAGAAGTTTAACTGCTTTACTAAAAAAAATGTTTTAAGGAATGTTCTGGGACTGGGTTTGGAGAGACATTATTGTTTCATAGTTTTTTGGCTTTATAGTAAAGAGAATTATAAACTCTTCTAATACATGATTCCTTGATCGTTTTAAAGTGGAATAAACTTAAAGTATCAGGATCATTTTTTTACTGGATTTGGGTTAGAAATATGAAGCAAGTTTAATGTTTTTTTTCCTTCCATGTTTTTGTTTTACAGTATGATGAGGAGGGAGAGGAGGCAGACGATGAGGTAAGACTAACCATCCCTAATCTTTCTATAAATGTTTTAAACTCCCAAGAGATGTGTAATTTGATATCAAGCCAACACGCAACTGTAAGGATGTTGTATCTCCTCCTTATAAACTAACTTTTAATCAGTAATAAGCCACATTGTCACAATACACAGTTTGGATCTTTGTGGTTTTACCGCTGTACTTTAATCGGATGAATGATTTTAGTCATGGAGCTTCTGCATCTTTAGTTACTAGAAAAAACAAAACATCAAAGGAGAATAGGACATCTGCTTTCATCAAAAACCTCCTGAACATTCAACATTGACAGAATCAGGAAGAAGCCGACTCCCATCAAACAGACTTATTGTTTTAATATTTTTTGACTGAGACCTCTAGTGGTTGCACATTGCATATCGTCCTTTTACTGTATAAAAACAATTGAACATGACATTTAAGACGTGCATCCATTTAGAGTTGAAGACATCGAGGAGTCTGACGTTTTTTTACTTTGCTGTGTGTGCAGGAAGGAGAGGAGGAGGCAGACGAGGAGAACGACCCCGACTATGATCCCAAGGTGAGACCACACACACTCACACACTCACACACACACACACACACACCCTTTTCTAAAGATCTCTGGTGTCAGGAGAAAGACCGTGCTCAGCTCTTCTCAACTTTTCTGGCTCAGGAGGCTCTTTCTCAAAAAGTAAAGCGCCTCTCACTGTCGGCCATTGATCTCTCTCTTCACACACTGAGGGAACTTTAATGTCACAGTGAGAGGTTAAGCATTACGCCTGAGCTGCAGGTCGAGAACAGCTGCTCAACATACAGAATACATTCTGTCAAATGCATCTCATCGTGCACCAGCTTCTGGTTTGCTTACATTGTTCTTGACTTGAACCGTATTTTCAGAATCAGTGAGGTCTTGCTGTTGCATGTTGCTACTAAAACATTAACCTTTTGCAACACACAGATCCAGTATTATATGCATTGAAGAGAAGTAGGAGGAGGACACTTTTACTTAAACAAAACTCACTTTGAGCCTCAATTCCAGTGCATTCTTTGTCTTGGAGAAAATGTAGCTTTAGGAAGTAGTTTTGAATGAAATGTAATGACAAACTGCAGAGGTTTCTAGTCATTTCACTGAGATTCCTCTCCCTCTGTACTATGTTCTGCTTCACTGCCTTCCTGATGGAGGTAAAGCAGCTGTGAATTAAATAAAAAAACATTGTACAGACAGCAGAAAAAGTTATACAAGCTAAACTGTCTTAACCCTTAGATGCATAAGTGGGTCTTTTTTGACCCGGTGAGGTGGTTTTCTTGAAGTATCTTTGTAATTACATTTTTTTTATCATTTCATATTCCAGCTATTCCTCAAAAAACATGTTTTGGATATCATGCCGTTCAAATTTTAAATTTAAATTGTATACATTTTAAGAAATTGTAGTTTTTGTATTACTACCCCAAGCTTCCATAAGTGGGTCAAAAATGACCCGCATGCATTTTCTATGGGATCCTATGGGAACCTTTGATTCTTATCACCTGTTGCTGTCAGGAATACATTCACTGTAGACCACACAGACTACATCACAGGTGACACCTCTCAGGAAGATTATTTTACACAGCAAGATCTGATACCTGTCAGGATGATGATAATCATAATAATACATTATATTTGTATAGGGCTTTTCAAGGACTCAAAATCGCTTTACAATATAAGGGAAGGTTAGGGTGGGGGGTATGGGACTATCAAACTTGATCAACCGGCATGGATTGATGGGGGGTGGGCTATGAGTAGACAAGAGGAGAAGAGGGACTGGAATACTGTAAGGGTCTCAGAATGGCGCAGATGGTTGCATCGATATGTTCAAAATGTTAAAAGAAAATCTGAAATTATAAATAGTAAAATATTTCTAGTGTGAACCAAAATATTATAAAAGTGATTTTTCTTAACAGAAATGGCATAATAACACATTATTCTAATACGGGTCCTTTTTGACCCACTTATGGAAGAGTGTAGGGTCCAGTCACTCGGGCATCTAAGGGTTAAAACGAGATAAAATGAACTTTAATAATCCCAATTTGGTTTTTTGTTTGTTGCAGCAGCGTAAAACAAAGCATTGCACATAATAACAAATTGAAAGTGCAATGTACAAAATGTCCAGATACATAATATATTAAAAGCACACTTGCTGCAGTGTACTTCACGATACAACGAGCATGACTTCTGCTTCCTTTCAAATCCAAAAAAGGCGCCTTTGACATTCTGTATTCTGCTGGTTTTTTGGCTTTTTTTGTGTTTCTCCTATTCATTGATGTTGCTTCACCTCCGGTCACTTTGGCATCCTTTGTCAGCTATTCTTTAAATTTTTCCTCACTAGGTTTAAGTGATGACAGTAGAAAAATAACCCTCTCCTGGTAGGTACAGCTTGTGAATTGTCAGCTTACTACCATCACCCCTTTCCCTCTCAAACACCTTTTTAGTTTTCCTTCTGTTTCTCCATCCTCCATTCATCTCTCTGCACCCCTTCCTCTTTTGCCGTGCTGCACCCCTCCCTAATTACTAACTCACCGGTTTGCTGTTGGTTTTTGTTTCTCTTTAACCCCATAGCAACGTCTGCATTTGCACCTGTATTGTTTCTGTATGTTGAAGCCAGTCCAGCCCTCCCTTTTCGTCTTTATTTCTCCACCATGTTGAATTTACACAACGTTTTGAGTTTCTGTCAGGAGGGGACTTTTGTCTATCATGAATTCTGTTTTGTTCATGGATGTTTTTTTTTTTACATACACATTTTAGCATCAAGAGCCGCTTTCACACCAAGTACTTTGCCGTACTTAGTTCCCAGCACTTAGTTCCCCCATGGAACTAAGAGCCGATCGCGTTCACACCGGAATAAGTCCCCTGAGGGAGGATTAGTCAAATGAAGCCGCTGACGTCACTTCTTCTTCTTCTGCTTTGGGTTTACTGGCAGGCCGCAAACAACTTCACGGTGTATACTGCCACCCGGAGTCCCCGGCCGGAAGTCCCCGGAGTTGGGGACTGGCTTCAGTAGAAGCTGCTGGGACTCCCAGCAGCTTCTACTGAAGCCTTCAGAGTAACTCGCCAGAACGCCGACACCTCCTCATCTCCACCGCTCCCATGTTTTATTTTGTGTTGCCATAAGTTAGTCTCTCTCCGTTGGTGCGCTCGGCTAATGCTAATGCCAGCAAATACAATGGCGGCTTCAAAAAACTTTTCAGAGTTTTACGGGGCGTGGTGTGCAATCCGCCCAGCCAATCAGAAATGGGAACTTTCTTTCTCCCCAGGATAGTACCACCTCTCTAGCAGGGACTGAAAAGGGGGTAAAAGTTCTCATGAACTAAGTTCTCTTTTTGGTGTGAACGCAACATCCCAGGAACTATCGGAACTAAACGGGAAAAGTACTCCGGTGTGAAAGCGCCTATTGGTTCCATGCTTTAGATCGTCTCGTGCTTTGTGTTCTCTATAGACTTGCTTTTATGCTGGTATAATGGCTTTGGAGGACTATTTGTTTGAAAAAAGGCCTTACTTAAAGTTGTCAGGAATCCAAAAATACCAGTGTTTTCTATCTAGTTGCCTTTTTTTCCATATTAAACTAGATTTCGTACAGCAGATGTAAACAAAAAAGCTGTCAAGATGTTTATTACAGTCTGTAACGCTTTCTGGCATTGACTGCTATTTTTGGGCTCCACTGTGAGAAGTGCAGCCGTGGCTAAATTGAACAATGGCTTAAATGACCTTACAGTGTAGAGTTTTACGTTTAAGTGTTTAATTATTAAATGATTTAAACATAATGGCCTTAGGATCTGTTGAGATTTATTATCAAATCAAACTTTATTTATGGCACTTTTCATACAAAATAGGTGCCTTGATACTACCACCTCCTAAATGCCAAGTAACACCTAGCATTGTGATCAATAAAACCATTCCAATAGGTCAATAAACACAGGACTGAATTAAATTCCCTTATATGTATTTAAAATGTACATCGAATCCACTATATATTAAAGAAATACCTTTTTTTAAAACAGGTTTTTATCGAACAAATAATCTGACATTGGTCTGTACTAACTAATGGTCATTTTTAACATTTTTGCGATATTAGGGCTGTACCCGAATATTCGTTCGTTGGAGTACTATTCGGGTTTCATATTCGTTTTTGTTGTTGCCGAATTGAATTTATTGAAATCTCCAATATCCACGTCAGAGCTTGTGCCTCTTCCGGGGGTGCTAACACTTAACCATACACGTGATCGTTTACTTTCTCCGTCTTTATAATGTAGATTTTTCTCCGTTAATCTCCGTCACGTTGTTTCCATAGCAACAACAACTTCCTGTCAACAGCGTTAACTCTCCTTAAAAAATAATAGCATGTCCATACAAAATAGGAAGCCAAGCCAAATTACACTAATGACATATACAACTGCAACGAAAAGTAACAAACACAATGCGATATCCTTTTCAATTTCAAAGAACACACATTGGGTTATATACATTAACAAATAACTATAAAACAACAATACTGTAGAATAACCAAATGAATGCCGTGAATAAACCGAAATACACGTGTTGAAGCGGTTCGCTGCTGATTACTACCGAATATCCAGAGTCCGAAAAATGGTATTCGGGACAGCCCTAGTAGAGTTATGCAATACATGGCCTATTTTCAACGGCACATTCTTCAGGACAATTCAATGCACTTTTGTAATGACGGCATTTGTAAGCATCCTGAAAACAGTGCATTCAATCAAAAAATATCTGTGCGTCATATTCCCCACGTTCATATCTGCGTTTGTTCTAAATAACCGGGAGGTGAGGAGCTTTCAAGGAACTGTATTTACTTGGCTTTGCTGTTTGATTTTCAGTTTTTTTTTTTTTGTATGCAGTGAGTGTGTGTGTGTGTCAGAGTGTGTTTTTCTTCCACGTCTTAACACCCCCCTCTGCTCTCCCTCAGAAGGAGGCGGTCCCCCCAGCTGAGTGCAAGCAGCAGTGAAACCCGGCTGATTGAGGATCAACTGCACTGTAACGGCTTCTCAAATCTAAAAAAAAAAGAACATAAAAAAAAACCAGATTTAAAACACGAAAAAAAAAAAGAATAGTTACCGCCTTATAATGTTTTGTATTTTTCTTGGTAGAGAATTTGAAGAAGAACAAAAAAGTTTCACGATTTTTGTTACAAAACTTACGGTAATATACTGGGAGCTGAGAGGCTCGATATACATAGTATTTTACTAGACCTGTTATTTCCTTCTCTTTTCTCTGTACAATAGCTATAATACAGGATGAAAAATCTCCCTCAAAGTAAGCATGAGTTGTCTCTTCACTGCTAAAACTAGTTTGGGTTCTTGTGAAGTCTTTTGTTGTATTTGCTCTTAGACAACAGCTGTGGTTTAGACTGCGTTGCGTCAACTTATTCCCTTCATCCCGCCCCTTTTCTCCTATCAAAGCTCCTGGTTGGTCAGCTCTGGTCGTCCCAAGTGAACATTTTTAACCTTAAGCCGCGGGGGGGGGGGGCGTTCAAGCACATGTAAAAGCACTGTAGCATCTTCTTTTCTTTTTTTTTTTGGGGGAGGACGGAGGTGTCATTCCAGTTTATTCCACTTCACTGAGCATTGGGTCTACTTTTCCCGCTCTCGACACATTCCAGTACGCTTCTCCACAAACTGGACGGACTTTATCTCAAATTGAACAAAAAAAAACGGAAGTGTTTCGCCCCCTTTTTTTCGTCAGTGGTCGATTCTCTTTAACATTCCAGAGAGTTCTTAGGCTAGCAGTGGCGCTGTCTTTTCTATTATAGCACTTTGTACTCGATTTGTGTGGTGTCCTATCGGTAGTTAGCTGTGAGATAATCCTCGTAAGCAGCACTTAGTAGAGTTCCCTCTGTGGAGACTTGTGCTATTTGGGTTTTTAAAAGTGCATTGCCTTGCCTTTTCTTACCGCTGGAGGATTAGGCTCTGTAGGACCAGGTTTGGACACACGTAGCACAGATTATGAAAAAGTATAAACCAGGTTTTCACACCCCTTTTTTTTTTTACCTCATTTCACTAATTGGTGACTAGTCAGGTGACTTAAAATCAGACCTCAGCTCAGCCCCTGAGGTCTTTTATCACTGTGAAAGAAAAAGGGGAATTGTTTCGACCAACCCTCCCTCCCTAAACTCCTTCCTCTGTTAACCCAGAAAGCCACGGGGAAGCATGTCCGAGCAATACTTAAAAACATCCAGGAGGGGGAGAATAAACTGTAGCCTGCCCACCCCCCCCCCCCCCCCCCATCGACCCCTTCATCTTTCTTTAATAATGCCTTTTTTAGTTGAAGTTGTGGAGAGCCAGGGTACTTCTCCTTCTGCAGGGAGTATTCAGATCATGTTGATTGGAAAGGGTTTGTGTAGGGTCCTTCTGAGCAGCTGTTGTCAAGGCAAAATGCTATGCTACAAAAATACTAATGTACTCAATAACTGTACGTGTATGTTCATTAATAAATTGGTTAAACATGGACATGTGGTTTGTTGACTTTCTTTGTGTTCATGTGTACGATGTCTTGGAATCACTTGGGACCAAAACCGAGATTTTACAATTGCCAACGTCTTTCTTTGTCCAATATATTTCTACAAATTAAACATGGTTACTACAAAATGCAGGTGGTGTAAATAATATCAGGGTCCCTGCGGATCCTTAAAAAGTCTTTTTTGATATTCAAAGTCTAAAAAGGTCTGGTATTAAATTGTATCTGGGGCAGAATTAATGAGTGTGAAGGGGGCACAATGTTTCCATTGGTCTGCTGCCATACAATTTTATTTTTGT
Organism: Trematomus bernacchii; assembly: GCF_902827165.1. Taxonomy (NCBI): domain Eukaryota; kingdom Metazoa; phylum Chordata; class Actinopteri; order Perciformes; family Nototheniidae; genus Trematomus; species Trematomus bernacchii. The sequence goes on from NW_022987608.1 coordinate 772,383, forward strand.
TAATGCAAAGGCAGTCATGTTGGGTAATGTGCACTGAATATTTCCCATTATTCAAATGCAATAAAACTCAGTAACGCTTTAGACTGTCTAGTTCATCGATTTTTTTGTATTGGTATTATTTTTTCCTTTTAGAGGTCTTTAACCCTTCTCTTGCGTTTCGGGTAAAAAAACAAAAAAAAACACTTGTGCTTATGTCCCCCCACACCTTCCAGACAAAACAATTTACTCTAAGTTACGGGAACCTCTCACTTTCTCGCGCTGTATGATGTATCATACCTTCATACAGGTGCAAGCTCTGCCTCGAGAAAGAAAAACCTCTCACTTTCTCGCAGTAAATGCCCCTCCATTACTGTCTCTCATGCAGTTATATTTGTGCCTTGCTCACATTTGACTCATTGACACAATGAGTAGGCGATTTTCTGTCAGAGAGGCTCTGGACAAATGTTTTGAACCAGATGAAGAGGAGATTGAACCAGCCATAGAGGACGATGTCTCAGAAATGGAAGACAAATGTGCAGATACCCTGAATATGTATGCACATCCACATGCCAGAAGAGGGCGCCATTGTACCTCTTCAATGTACAAATGCAGGTAATGTTTTCTAATCCATCCCAATTTGCCCACCTAATTTTCTCCTCGTAAAAGAAAATAGAAAATCATTGTGAAAGTCTTTTATTTTGATAATGAGTTGTGGCTAAATGTAATAGTGTGAGCCACATACACCCAATGTGCTTATTTGTATTACTTCGTTAATGTTTCTTATGGGCTGTAAGGGGTTATATTTTATTTCCTTCAAAGACATTTAAATTACTTTTCCAATCAGAGGGCCCTTGCGCATGTGTGGCTGCAGCCTGTTCATTATATAGCACTTTATAAAAGTCTTAAATATGTCTGGATTTCAATATTCAAGCCTTTTAAAATCTACTGTACTTTATCCAAATAGCATAGCATAACATTTAGCAAATCTTGAATAACTTATTTATTTGTAATACTTCAATGTTTCTTATGGGCTCTGTTATGTATTTATTTCAACAAGGACCATGCATACAAATACATTAATCTCAGAAAATAGAAAATATGAATTATGCCAGATTATAGCTAATAGCTCATTTCCATCTGCAGGCTATAAGGGGTTCTGCTATGTGTATTGGGAATTAGTGCCTTTTTATAATCGCTGTATTTGTATAGCACGTGTATAAAGGTTACAAAGTGCTTTACAAAAACCTGGGATGAAAAAACGAAGGAAAAAAACGGTAACTTTTATCAATATATTATTTGTATCTATAGCCTACTATATGCACATTTTCAAAAAAATGATAGGACTGGTTGTGTCTGAGGGGGGCGGTGCACCTTCAGCAGACCCTCCCACCTCAAACCCACCCCTCACACACACACTTATACACTTACACACACACTGACAGACAGACAGACCCCCACTACAGCAGCACCGCAGTCTCAGCAGCAGCTCTGGGTTAAACATCCATTCATTCATCCATTCATCCATTTATCCTCTAACCGGGAGGAGGGAGCCTTCAGTTTTCCGGGAGAAAGATGCTGGAAAACGGCATGAAGGTGGTGTTGAAGGCGGGTCTGCTGGAGAAGAGGAGCGACGGCTTGCTGCAGCTCTGGAAGAAAAAGCGGTGCGTCCTGACCGAGGAGGGGGTGCTGCTGCTGCCACCCAAACAGCACGAGCCCAAACAGCACGAGCATGGAGGTCCAGGTGGAGGTGGAGGAGACACGGGGAAAGTGAAAGAGCTGCACTTTGCCAACATGAAAACCGTGGATTGCGTGGAGCGTAAAGGCAAGTACGTTTACTTCACCGTGGTCATGATGGAGGGGAAGGAGATCGACTTCAGGTGCCCGCAGGACGAGGGCTGGATGCCGCAGATCACCCTTCAGATGGTGCAGTATAAGAACCGGCAGGCGATCCTTGCCGTGAAGTCAACCCGGCAGAAGCAGCAGCTCCTGGTGGTGCAAATGCCCGGTCAGATTCACGGTCAGAAGACGGTGCGCAGCTCTCCAAACGTCGCGTGACTTGTGGAGGATATTGGTGCACCATCACGGGTGCAGAGGAAGCGAAATGCACGCGGGGTTCCTGGCTCTGGGGCCACCTGGGGACCCCCTTGCAAAAAAGGACCAATGTTACAGTTTCCTTTTAGTCCTCCTTGGATATTTATGCAATGACCGAGGACGCCTGTTGGCATCATAGGAGACGAAACAATGCACAATGTGGATTTACTTTGAAAAGTTTAACAGACTCCTGGAGGTAAAATCCTCCACATGAAGAATGTTCTGGATATCCATTCCATCTAAGGCAGGTTTGATATTTCATACATGGAGGGTCTTCATGTCTTTAAGCAGTGAGAAACAGAACTAAACCCCCATGTAGTGTAATTATATTCATTATGTGTGCAATGAAAGGACATCTGTGTGCATCAAAGGTTACACACTACTCACCATAAAGGGATGAAAGAAAAGAAAGAAATGTTGACGGACTACTGGAGGTAAAATCCTCTACATGAAGAATGATCAGGATATCCAATCCCAGGCAGATTTGATGTTTCATACATGGAGGGTCTTTGTGTCTTTGATCAGAGGGAAATAGATTTGAACTGTAGTGTAATTACAACAGGAAACATGAACATATCTCCACAGTGTTAAAGCTATATATTTAGCATTTGACACTCAATGAATTGTTCAGGCTCGGCAGTTCAAAGCCAGGTTTTGATTTTCAGTAAATGCACATACAATGACTTCCAAATTTGCTCTGACAGTCTGACCTAAAGCATACAGTGACTCAGTAATATGTGCCATATGCCCAGAATATGCAGCTGTACAGGCCAACTGCACATCTGCTCATCAGAGAGATAAGCCGCTCTGTTTGGACAACAGATTTCCATGCTAGTTGCTCTCTATGGCACATGGTGAGCTGTTGTATTACTGAGGGTTCAACCTGAGAAAACAATTCTGCTTTTTCGACATGCTCATATTCCCAATATGATTCTCTTTCAAAGGACTCTACTCAAAAAGCCTTTCCATGATTGAGTAATACTTGTCTTTACTTCGTTTTTTCTTTAAATCCTGGCTATACGACCCTGCTGAGCAAGAAATACATGTATCCTCAGTTGAACTTTCACATACATTGAGGGGAAAACAGTTGTTCTACTCTGTCAGTGTGTCTGGTTTGATCAAGACTGTAGGAATGAAATGACTTCAGAATTGCCTCCTGTGTCACCGTCACTCTGCGGCAGTCCGTCTAATTGATTGCATCCGCAGGTTAATTGGACGCTCAGCTGGAGGATGAATATTGATCATCGCAGAAATCCATTCTCCTCCACATTAAACCAGCGTCTCCTTTTCCAACACACGGACGTATTTCACTAAGGACTGATGGACAAAAAGCATGTGAAGAAACAACCGTTCGCTACCGTTCAATGGGTTTATCCCTTATTTATTAGATGTATATATATTTTCTATAAAAAAGTGTTATGTTGTTGATTGTTCAGTGTGTTTGTTGCTAGAGTGGAACAAGAGCTTCCTGTTACACACAAAGCCTGTTGGGAATAATCTTACATAAAGTTGTGTTTGGATGGTTGCTATAGAGTTACTCACATATCCATGTTTTCCTTTTTTTTTCAAGTAAACCAAAGAATAATTTCATAACATCTTCTCCCTTGTGCAGTGTTACAGCTCAGATTATACTATGAATACTATAGATATAGGATGAGAAACCTGCATGAGTCTGATTGCTTGATTTAAGAGCCACAGTGCATTTTAGTATTTTCATTGTGTGTACATCAATGTTCAATCATTCATACATAACTTGTTCTATCTTTTGCTTTCTTATGAGTCTTAAATCTGAGTAAGATACTATTTAATTACCCCAGTTTATTTTTCAGTGGCTACAGTAAAGAGCTTAGTTCTCTGGCAATTTGCCGAGTGAGTTTCTGTTATGTTGACAGCGCTAAAGATTATTTAATTGGTTGCATCCAATCTGAGTAGATGGGCACGGTTTACTATTTTATTCTAAAGGCGGAGGAAGCCTACCATTTCAATTTGATAACCGAAAAACAAAGCAAAAGTTCCATGATATTTAAAAATCTGTATAAATTCAGATATGTTTTAACTGCTTGGGCAAAACAGAAGCTATTTCAGTTAGTGAGCCGTTTACATTTGACTTGGCTCCACTAAAGAGGCATGGTTTGTTGACAGTGAGGCACCGAGGCATCAAACTATGTTTACATGCACACCAATATTCCAATGTTTTTGTGAGTATGACAATATTCCAAGTTGTATAAGGGTCATGTTAAGGTAAATGTAGTCAATGGTACAAATAGGGAAGGTCTTTTGAATCAGCAAAGGTCAATTTATTACCACGTTATCTCTAACTAGCTTGCTTACCGTAAGTTAGCTACTCTGTTAACTAGCTCGCTTACTGTAAATTAGCTACTGTGCTAACTAGCTTGCTTACTGTAAATTAGCTACGTTGCTAACTTGCTTGCTTACTGTAAGTTAGCTACTGTGCTAACTAGCTTTCTTACTGTAACATAGCTAACTAGCTTGCCTACTGTAAATGAGCTACATTGATAACTAGCTTGCTTACTGTAAATCAGCTAACTAGCTTGCCTACTGTAAATGAATTACATTGATAACTAGCTTGCTGCTTACTGTAAGTTAGCTATGGTGCTAATTAGCTTGTCAAGAAAAGTTCTATCATGACTAACTAATACTAGCATGATCCAGGCTCACTGGTTGGATTTTAGCTCGCCATCTAGTCCTGAGAGTAATCTCTACATCAAACAGCATCTAGAATAACATATTTCCTGAGGATGTTTATTGCTTCAACACTTTCTGGACCTAAATTAGTGCTGGGCCACGGTTGTTTATGCCCCATTCATTACCAGCCAACAGTCTCACGGCATTTCGTGTTATAGTCACGAAATTAATCTATTGAAAAAAAAGCAATGTAAATAATAACAAATTTGAAGGAAAAAGAGATAAAAAAATACAGATTTCAGTATTCTGACAGAACGATTTTAGAAGCAATGTAATTATATTGGTAGTATGTTTCGTGCCTGCACCAAATAATAACAAATTAGAAGGAAAAAACATAAATAAATACAGATTTCAGTATTCTGAGGCTCTGAGCCCCATTTCTTTTCCTCGCGGACGGCAAAAAAACTCCGACATTATATAATTCAAAAAGATGTGGTGCAGGCACGAAATATACTACCAATAGAAATACATTGCTTTTAAAATCATTCTGTGTGACACGAAAAAAATGCAAAAATCGTGTTGGTGAACACGAATCAATAGATTAAATTAATTTCATGACTATAACACGAAATGCCATGAGACTGGGTTGTACCAGAAGGTTAAATCGCTGCAGGCAAAAGAAGCGAATGTTTTTCTGGCTGTTGGACAAACACTGCAGTGCTTTGCCGAGCAGACTGAATTGTTTTTGTGCCACTCATGTGTGCAGGGAGACATGAGGAAGTCACTCTCAATGTTTATTGGACCGAGAGGCTGTAAAAGAGTCATTTCAGAGTTTTTGTGATTTGTTCATCTGTGTCAAGTGATTTACAGTCCTGCAGGCTATAATGCCAGACCCTTAGTTTTGAGGCTGTTTGGTGAAATCACATGAGTCAAAGTAGTGCTGCTACAAGGTTCTGTGTCTTACATTGTGGAAAAACATGGTTGGAAAGCTGTCATTTGTAGGATATTTTGTTATTTTCCTTGGCAATATTGTGTAACAAGGGCTTGAAAGTTACGTATAGGAAATAAACATGTTTGTAGCTCCTTGTCTAACGGATGACTTTCCAATATCACATATGCTGTGGCCATTTTTGTATGTTTGAGTTTGCAATTTACGCTTCCTGCCAACAAGCTAAATTAAGTGAAATCAGACTCACCTACTGACATTGACCACAACAAAGCTTTGAGAAATGTTCAAGAAACATCTGTAATCTAAAACATACATTACACATGGACATTACAGCTCTTGAGGAGAAAATTAACAGACTAAATAATGTCACTTTTGTGAAACTGAAGTGGTTTTATACAGGGAAATATTTACAGGAACGTGACAGATAACGGCCTTCTCCATTGTTTTTGTCGAGCGGTGACGCTATCGTCAGGAAAACGGATGATGTTGTTTCCCTTTTGCTGGAATTGTTCCCAATGCTCTATCACAGTCAAACCAACACATGCCTCTGTGTTGCTGTCATCTCCCACACAGAAATATATCTGAGCCCTTTATCGGTCTGAAGCTTCTCTGACATGCCTTGGTGTTGCCATCTTTACACACACACAGTTATTAGCTGTGCCCTTTGTAGCCCCTGTCCTATTTCTTATTTCAACGTGAGATCTATTTTCATACCTCGAAAAGATACATTCCATTAAAACAACAACCAAAAAACAGCACGGTGTCTTGTGTGGTTTCTTCCCTTCTTAGCAGCATCAAAATTACCTGTTCATGCTTTACATTGTGAACCTTTCACCCCTGTTTCCTTGTCTAAAAGTAGAAGCCATTTTTTGTTGTTGATGCCGCTCAGATAAACTGTTTGTTCTGTCTAAAGCACATGTAGCTCTGACTTCTCTCCTGTTCATAATTGAATTAAACAGGGTGCACACGACGGCTTCCTTTCTGACACATGAAGCAGCTTGTCTCTCTAAATACTGAACTTTAGAATCACTGTCACACAGAGAGTTTGTAAATAGTCACATTGGTGTTAACACAAGCCATCATTTAACTGTATTTACATTCAGACATTTAGCAGATGCTCTCATCTAGAGAGACAGCTTCAGTCGTTGTGCAGTACCATCAAAGACATATTTATGTGAGACTACTATATAATTAGCAAATTTAGTGTACAAGAGTGTTAAAAACGCCGAATCATTTGCAAACATTTGAGTAGAAAACCATGCAATTTTGCACAACTGTGATATGTAATGCAATGCATCTGAAAAGTATCTACTGCTTTTAACTTAAAGGTGGGCTATGTAATTGATTTCAGAAACACTTTTTGTTATATTCCATGGAATGCTCTTATCCCGATAGCAATGAATATCTTAAGTGCTTTGACAATAAATCCATACAAAAATGTCATCTGTGGAAGCCGTAGCGCTGTAAAAAGCACGACCAATCATCTGAGCCGGCCCGGCTAAAATAACTGGATGGCCTACCTGCCTGTCAGCCTTCCATCTGTGCACAAACTTATCTTGTGCCCTCATTGGTCATGTGTGCGTTCGTGTGTGTTGGAGGAGGGGCTCTGTAAGGAAGTCTGAAGGAAGGGGCAGATTTTTTCCGGTTGTGTATTTTCAAATTCTAGCGCACTCGAGCTGATTTCTCCAAGATTACATACCCCACCTTTAAATTAATTATTTCCAGTATGATATTACTGTGATTAAAATATAAACAGTGATTTCTTTCATCTGTCCAGTAGCCTATTTAGGGTTTAATGCTGCATGCAAACATGAAGAAACATTAAGAGTATTTGCATCAGACAGTGTGTGTAGGCAAATCAGTCTAAATTACAGTCACTCCTGCTGTCTTACCAGTCACTAAAACCTTACAGAAACCAGTACGTTTATGTGATTTGCTCTGGTTTTATTCTTGTGATCGCTCCCTCTGCTTTAAAAAACTCTTCAGGCAGCAGACCAGTTGTCATTCTTGTATGAAAGCCATCTTCAGGGTGTTCATTATTCACATTACTGCCATTCTTATGGAGCCACAGCGCCGTCATATCTGTAATCACAGAGCACTCAGAGAAGAGGATGCAGCAGCCCTTTAGATTGCAGCTTTATTTATAAATGATAACAGGTACACAAAGAAAGGGCCATTATTCTGAGACATCTGGCGTCAGAAACAGCTCATCAGCGCAGAGAACGGAGAGCAGATTGTCCACGGCGATTTGTTTTCTGTGGAGGTGGGAGGTGGAAGCTGTAGGATGGCTTTATGGTGCCTTTATGGTGCTTTATTCAAGCTGTGCGTCAGAAATCAAAGCCTCTTGTTTGTGTGGATATCTGATGAAGTATGCATACTACAGAGTGTTCTATTTAAAATGTGTTTTTGTTTCATTATTCTGCAGTAGAAGATTACAGGAAACCATCAAATGAATTGTTCTGCACTTTAAATGTGTGTTCTCACCATTAAACCATTTCCCTTTTGCAAGTAGCCATTGGCAGTGTGGTGTGTGGTGTGTGGTGTGTGGTGTGGGATATAAAGCCATCTGCTGTGCAAAACATCAACTGTTCTTTCCATGCAAATGACTCAAATGTTAAGAAATGTAAATGTGTTTGGGTGATTTGGATTTTCAGTTGTGGCATCTTTCCCCGTCTCGTTCAGTCTTAAACACCGGGACTGATTTAGTGTTCGGTTCTGTCTTTATGCCTCCAATTCAGCAATATCTCTGAAACACCTCGAAGGAATTCTATTTTGGCACAAACGTCAACATGGACTAAAGGATGAACTGATTAGAAAGGTCAAGGTCACTGTAACCCTAATATAACTCTTTTTACCACGGTTTTACACATATGTATTTAATGCTATTAATGAAGTGATGACGGACGTCTTGAATGTCGTGTTTTCAAACTGCAACGGCCACACCTTAAGTTATATTTCTGACATCACTAGATATGATGTTCTTCCACTTTGAAAATAACTATTAGCGAATGCTTGTTTTGTAATCATATTTGTTCCAAATTCATATGATTGCAATCATCATAGACTTTTAAGTCATATTTTGACCAAATGTATATTAAGCCATTCGCCCTTTTCCAGTTCGTTAACATGCCCTCCAAATATTGTGTGATATAGTTGTGCCTCGACAGTGTGTGTGTGTGTGTGTGTGTGTGTGTGTGTGTGTGTGTGTGTGTGTGTGTGTGTGTGCGTGTGTGTGTGCGTGTGTGTGTGTGTGTGTGTGTGTGTGTGTGTTATCTGATTAAGTGTTTTTGGGAAAGTGTGTTGATTTGGCTGTCCTTCATCACCCTTCATCACCCTATCTTTGGACCTTTGCTGTGCTTGCTGGCTTTTAGTCTTGGACTACCTACGTTTGTGTGTGTGTCTGTGTGTGTGTGTGTGTGTCTGTTTTTTTTGTGTGTGCGCAGAGGCAGAGAGTTTAGAGCAGGTAGTTTGTGATAAGAGTCACCTTGGTCTCTGCTGTAAGCACACACACACACACACACACACACACACACACACACACACACACACACACACACACACACACACACACACACACACACACACACACACACACACACACACACACACACACACACACACACACACACAGCAGTGCAGACAGTAAAACTTCTTTATGCTTTATGAGAATTCATTTTATTACTATCCTCTATTTGTGAGTTATATGAATATTTGGATCAGTCTAAAAACAGGGTTTATTTTTAGTTACTTTACTGGACATTGGAGTCACCTTCCTGTAACATTCATTTGTTTTTTTAGCTGCTAGGAAAACATGAAGTCAGCAAACCGGGAAACTTGTGTATTTATGACCCACATTATCTTCTCATTCAACCAAACCATGCAGGTGGTGCCCGCTGCAGACTCCTGAGTGCAAATAAACACACACAGATGCATTCAGGCTGTGCAAATGCAGGCACGTAGACGGGGAAACACACACACACACACACACACACACACACACACACACACACACACACACACACACACACACACACACACACACACACACACACACACACACACAGGTGATATGGCGTCTGCCAGTGATAACAGCCAGCTGAGCAGACAAACCTCCTTGTCGCTCCCTCAAGGTCACCGATAGGCCGACAGCTGTGTCTCAGCCAATCACTGACCTCCCTCTGTTTGTCTGAAACAGCTCAGTTCCTCTTTTGCATGAGATAACACCACCATTGTTACACCAGGATTATCTTTTCCCAGGAGCCGGACAGCAGTTAAAACAGCAGTTAAAATGCAAATGGAGACGGCGAAACACTTTGCAGGCAAATTCATCTGGAAAAAAGGACTGGTTAGCACACACTGAACACTGCAGAATATTTGTCTATTTCTCCTTTCAAAACATTTCATTTCTGGAAAGGGTCAGATGGAAAATCTGATATTTTCTAAATTAAGGGATCTTTCATATTTCACAATTTGCTGTCACGTTTTTGTGTTTCCTGTTTTATTTTGAAATTGTGTCTTTTCTATTTTACTTCCTGTGTTTTCCCGCCTATCCCTGATTGTCTGATTGTGTTTCCCCCCCTCTCCAACTGTGTCTTGTCTCTGTGATAAGTCTTGTACAAGTGTGTGTGTGTGTGTGTGTGTGTGTGTGTGTGTGTGTGTGTGTGTATGTGTGTGTGTGTGTGTGTGTGTGTGTGTGTATATATATATTCAAGTTCTTTGTCAGATGACCGTCCATGTTTCCCCAAGTTTTTGTTGCAATATTAATATCCACAAGAAAAGATTTTAAAGATTTTAAGACAGGTGAGATAGACACAATTATTCTTGGCCTTTGCTTCCTTACTTGAATGTTTGGTGAACAGTTTGATTGCTGTCTTTACAAGATACACGCTAAAACGTCTGCCATTGTTTTTCTATGGAGAGAACGTCAAAAGTAGTCTCTTGAATTATTATGACTTTGACCTCGCTGACCTTTCGATGTGCAACCAATTTGAAGAATTAGATATTTTAAGCAGCACAAGCTAGCAGGTGGCAATATAAATAAACAACGCTCAGCGCCCAAGTTTGAAAAGATCAAATTGCATATCATTTCAATCACGAGAGACATGCTTTTGATGTGACAATATATATTTATAGCCAAGAAATACACAGATGAATGTAATGGTGCTTGGCGATTAGACTCCATTGTGCCGGAGTATCATCGTAGTAAGAAGGAAAGTGTGAATGATGTGTTTTTACTATATGGCTGTTATTTGTACTTTTGTTTATTTTGTGTTCTTATCTTTACTTAATTTTGGTTTTGTGAGCTGTGTGCTGTGTGATTTTTGTATTTCTTTGTACATCACGTTGGTCAAGAGGTTTTAAAAAGTGCTTTATTAATACATTTGGATTGGATTGAGTTTATTAAACTGAGTCGACGTCTCTAAAATAACCCACTGATCTTTGTAATCTTCTTTTATCGTCACATACAAGTACACACACACACACACACACACACACACACACACACACACACACACACACAGACACACACACACACACACACACGCATGCACGCACGCACGCACGCACACACACACACACACACACACACACACACACACACACACACACACACACACACACACACACAGTGAAATGTACTCTCTGTGATGTGACCCATCCTCAGGAGTATGAGCAGTGTGATAAGATAGACAGAGAGAGATCGTGTGTTTCCTTCAGGCTCGATGACAACTTACAGCAGCTGACCTGACATTTCCCAAATCTGCATGAACACACACCCTTTTGTCCTTGTAAGGAAACAACAGACCTGAAATGTTCAATCCTCTGCAGCTCTCTTTTCATTGCCCTTTCTGCTTTGCATGACGTGGGATACACATTGTTCAGTCTTTAGGAATGTGAAAGAGTTTCAGTTGTAAGTCTGTGGTTGCAGGTGGGTTTATAATATGGGTGTGTTTGTTCTTCTGTATTGAAAATTAGATACCTCGTTTCTACCTGCTTCACAATGGAGAGAAAGAAAAAACAGCCCCAGGTTAGGTTTTCCTTTTGTTCATTTTGTTCTATATGCTTCTACTTAGAAACAAATATATGTATGCAATTATCTCTGACATTTTCATATGAATGATTATCTATTGACAGAGGACAATGGCTACCAAAGGGGACGGATTATGCTTATTTTCAGACTGTTTTTCACAGCAACTGCAAATATGTTAATACGACGTGCAGCAAGAAGAGATGCATCATCCAGGTCAGGAAAAGTTATTTTAGTCAAACATTTTCTGTTAACCTGTTAAGCCCCGTAGCCCCCGCCCGCCCGGGGCTTTTTTTTCACGAAACTGTGTCTCAGGGCTTCTTAACATTTAATAAACTATGAATGTGTCATACTCATTTAACGGGAAGAAACTCAGCTAACTGACGATACGAACAATTGTTACCGAAACAAAACACAAGTCTCACAAGAAGCGTCTAAATTAGCCCTGAGCGAAAAAATGCTACCGCACTTAGCACAGAACTCTAGGTATAAATACTTAATACTAAAGTATCATCACTGAGCGATCAGAACTTGCGACATGGGAAGCAAATGCAGACATCACAACACGGAGCTTTAGGTAGCAAACACGGGAGAAATTCTTACCTTTGCTGTTATTCTGATCAAAAGTTGTGTTCAATGGCATTAAAACGAGAAAAACGCGGCTGAAGGTTAATCCATAGGTTAATCCAATGTGTCTGTGTCACTTTGAAAAAATGACTGATAATCCATAATTCCATTTTTATGTCAAAAACTGAGTTTTCATATTAGCTGCTAATGATAGCTACCAGAGTGTATGACAGCTTCCGGTTTTGGGTATTCTGGCTACGCCTCACTCTCACTCCTTATTTGGTAACGTGTGTGGAACTTCCCCTCGATTCTATTGGCTCTTACGGTTCAAAAGACCAAGGGGGGCCAGAGATAGGTCACATCCACCCAAATGACCCCAGAAGTGTTTTTATTTTGCTAAATCTCTCTATAAAGGTCAGATTTCACTTGTTTTGCATCAATCTTGATACAGGGTACTTATTATATGTTATAGTTTGGATTCCTAAAGCTTGTAGTCTACCATCCCATCATCCAAGGGTGGTTTTCACTATCTGTAATGTGTTTTTTTTTGGACGGACACAATAATTTACATTTTTTTACTATGTTCAATCTGAATTTACTTTAAAATAAAACAAATCTATATTGATTCTGACTCTTCTACATCCAACTCACAGGTTTATCATTGCTTTGAGGAAAAAGATTATTAATTTTCCCCTTTTAGAAGTGAAGATATGGTCATTTGTTCTGGGAATGTCATTTTCGAGCCTGAGACCTGGAAAACAGGCTCGGGGTTTAACAGGTTAAATCTGCACAACAATATAACTCAATCGCAGGAACACTTAGAGAACAAAACACATTATAAAAACACAATCAATTGCATTGAACAGCCCTCTGTTTTTCTGTACTGCTTTAACCTGTCTTCTTGCTATGTAATGTGTTGTGTTTTATTGTTTTTATTAGTATATCCAGTATTGTAAGCCTCTATGTTTTTAGGGTGACTTCACAATATCTGTCCAATGAAAAGATAACCTTCCATTTGATCCAATGCAAAATAAATACATATCTGTCTATATATTTTATGTTGAATTTTCCTCTCTTTCCACCATTTGTTCCCCTCATTGTCAGTTTTTCGCAGCAAGGACAACTGCACATATGTTAAAGGTCCCATGTCATGGCCATTCCTACTGATCATATTTCCATTGTTGAGGTCTACTAGAATAGATTTAAATTGTGCAATTTTCCAAACTCACATTGGTTTCTCATACAGCATCTCTGTAAAGTATGTGTATTCACTCTCTGTCCTAAACGGCTTGTTGGAGCTCCTGCCCCCCCCCCCTCCCTGTGAGCCCAGTGTGCTCTGATTGGTCGGGACGTTGCGAGGCTCGTTGCTGCTGCGAGGAGCGGACAGGTTTCCGGGTCGGCGATACAGAGAGACACAGCGAAACTCATCCTGAGCACACACAAACACTCACAGCCGAAGTAAAAACAATAAGTGTGGCTTGATATTGAGTAAGAAAAAGGTTTATAACGCTGTGAGAATGGGTCTGCGGAGAGCATTTCTCCACCATCCCAACTCGTCTATTACCAGCGTTCAGGGAGCTCTATGCAAGTCAATGGGACTCCCTGTTAGTTAGCCAAGGGATCCTGGTGTGTGAGGTGCTCCGTGGATTGGTCCATTTGAGCCAATCCGGTCATTTGTTGTTGATCTGGGTGTTCACACGTCACTGAACCCAGGAAGCAAACAATGGAAAATGAGAAATGTCCAACGAGGCGTTCTGGGGCAGCATAGACAGGCCCTTTAACATGACGTGCAGCAGGAAGAGATTGCGCCAACCATCGAACAATTACGGAACAAAACATTCAGTTTATTTCAATCCTTTAAAAACACAATCAATTGCATTGAACAGCCCTCTGTTTTTCTGCTTCAACCTGTCTTCTTGCTATGTAATATGGGTTTGTTTTGGTTTTATATGCAGTATTGTAAGCCTCTATGATTTTACAGATGTATTAACTTGTTACTTCATATTTAAATAGATTGATTTTTTAGGGTGACATTACAACAACTGTCCTTTGACAACCGATGAAAACATAACCTTCCATTTTCTGTCAACTGCAAAATAATTACATTATATTACATTATCTGTCTATAAGTGTAAACTTCTTCCCACCCCTTTTCGGATGTGTAGGTATTTTTTTTGTATTATTGTTTTACACATTCAAAATAAATCAAATCAATATATTTTATGTTGAATTTTCCTCTCTTTCCACCATTTATTCCCCTCATTCTTCCCCGTCTCTCACTCCCCCACCCCTTACCCCTCTATTAGTCTCCTTGCCTGCCCTCTCATCGCTTCCATCAACCATTTTTCATCTCTTACCCTTTGTCTTCTTTCCTCTCCTCTTTTTCTCATTCTCTACTTTCCTCCCCTCTCCTCATCTCCTGTCAGCTCTCCTCTCATCTGTGCGTCACCTCCTGCTTCCTGCTGTGCAGCGTTGCGATAAAGGACAATGATCTAATTCACATTCGCCTTGGGAAAATGCCGTGACACCGGTGAAGTGAAACCAGGCGTCCAGGAGACCCTCGCAGACGATGAGAGGGAAGTGAAGAGCACGTTTTGAGTGAATATTGAAAGAGATGGATGGAGTAAAAAGGGGCAGAGAGACTTCTTTCAATGTCACCCTGTAATCAAACACACTTCATCACTTCCTCGTTCTGTCACCCTCCTCACCCTCCTCCCCCTCCTTTCCTCTCCCCATCTCTATTCTGTCGTGCATGCTGTCACCTTTTATGAATGTTGTGCAGAAAGCAGAGTGAGATATGAGCGTTAAGAAGAGGCTGAATTTAAATGTTTCTTGCAGCTATACTGTACACTGATTTATAACCCGGAGGCACACAGCTCAGTAAACCCTGCAGAGTTTTACTTTTCTCTCCAACACTCCACTGAGCTAATTAGTTAGTCTGAGCTAAACATTTTGAAGTGAGCACAGTCAGGCTCAGCTGGAGGGTGTCGTTTAGTCTTTAATTGCACTGAACGCTGACCAGTGTGACGGATAGGAGAGACGAGAGCTGAGTTCAAATGAAAGCAACCTGTGCAGAATGTTAAAGTGCCAGCTGCTCTATTCTACAGTCGTATATCAACAATGGGTGAAATGACAATGAATCATTTAAAGAGGGGTCTCTTGCAATGAGAAAAACCCAAATCTATCTGCCCTCAGCTATCTGTTTTAGTTTTCTAAGCAACGACTTCTCGCTCTCAGCACTCTCATCCTCTCACCCGTGATCTGGCTGTCTTAAACAGGACATCTCCTGCTAATGTTCAGGTTCTAATTAGTATGTAGTGTCTCTACTTTAAAGAGTTCTCTCCTGCTGATGTTCAGGTTCTAATTAGTATGTAGTGTCTCTACTTTAAAGAGTTCTCTCCTGCTGATGTTCAGGTGTATATCAGTATGTAGTGTCTCTACTTTAAAGAGTCCTCTCCTGATGATGTTCAGGTGCATATCAGTATGTAGTGTCTCTACTTTAAAGAGTCCTCTCCTGCTGATGTTCAGGTGTATATCAGTATGTAGTGTCTCTACTGGGACATGTCTCCATGCTTTAATGTTCAAAAAGCTCTTTATTGTTCTCATACTGCCTGTGCTGCAGCACCTCTTTTCACCCTCTGTCTGAAACCAGAGCCCAGTCTGCTCTGATTGGTTATCTGTCCGGCTCTGTTGTGATTGGTCAACCTGCTTAGAGATGTCCCGCCCTTTGACCTATCACATACAATGTGTTGGAGCGCTAGCCAATAGCAGCGCGAGTGTAACGAAGTGATGTCACTATGTTCCGGTACTTTTTCCGGGATTTTAGCCATTGCAGACCATTTACATGCACCTATATAACACACTACAGGAAAAGGAAACCCCACAAAAAGCACAATAGAGCCTCTTTAAATCCAGTACTCTTGTGACTACATTGCATAATAAATGAACAAACCTTTTCTTTGATTACTTCCTTACAGTACCTTCTACAACGTGCATGTTTTTCTACAATTTCTTTCGGAGAGCAGAGCCAAATGAAGAGCCTCATTATAACAAAATGGGACAAGTGACAGTTACATCACGACTTCACACACAAACACAGCTCCACAGAGGATAACGTACGCTGTGGGCACCTACAGTAACCTACATAGGGTACAGTCAGTAAATTAGCTCTAAGGCTACTGCTCCTTACTGTGAGTCAAGATTAAACCAGCAGCGTCTCTAAAACAGGGCAAGACATTCATTATTGATGACCAAATTCCTCTGAAGAATGCCCTAAATAGAGCGGTTGCATAACAAATGTGTAGCTAGTGAGCTGCTGATGAGACTTTCCTGTCATTCCTGGCTTTTATGAATGATAGCAACTTCTAACGCTTACCTCCAGGCTGCTGCCTTCCTGTATATCTCACTGCCTTGTGTTAAAAAAAAGCAGATTTTAATTATTAACTTCAGCTACCGTTACCTTAAAAACAAGCGTATTAAAAAACTAAATGTAATGCATGAAAACCAGAATACTAGGAGTGTCAATTTGTGCAGAATTAATATAATTTTCGCCTCTATGCTTGCTGCACTGATGCTAAACTGTGCTTGTTTTATCTGAAAACCCCTGTGCTTTTCTTCCTGCTAGAACTCAGAGATCAGTGACAGGTTTAGAAATACTAAAGCCTCACTTTTACTGCAAACCTCAGAAAAAAAGCCCATGCAGGGAGGGGATAAATGCATGAAAGTGGGACCGCTGTGATCTGTTACAAAGGCTTTCATGGCTGTACCTAAAACCCTTCAATCTGACATAACAGATTTACTCTTGTGTGCTTTAAGACGGGAAACCACAGCTTGAAATATGTTTTTTAGCGCTATAGTTCGGCACATGACCACCTGTAACATAGTGAGAGGTAAAGAGACAAAAGGTGAGCTTTAAAAAGGAAGGCAGCTTTTGTTATAGCTTTGACATACGGTTTCCATTCTTCATCGTAAGGCAGGCTAACTAGCTGCTAGCTGTAGCTTTAGGCTCTTTCACACCGGAGTACTTTTCCCGTTTAGTTCCGATAGTTCCTGGAATTTTGCGTTCACACCAAAAAGAGAACGGGAGAACTTTTACCCCCCTTTTTAGTGCCTGCTAGAGAGTTGGCGTTCTGGTGATTTACTGGGAAGGCTTCAGTAGAAGCTGCTGGGAGTCCCAGCAGCTTCTACTGAAGCCAGTCCCCAACTCCGGGGACTTCCGGCCGGGGACTTCGGGTGGCAGTATACGCCGTGAAGTGGTTTGCTGCCTGCCAGTAAACCCAAAGCAGAAGAAGAAGAAGTGACGTCAGCGGCTTCATTTGCGTAATCTTCCCTCAGGGAACTTATTCCGGTGTGAACGTGATCGGCTCTTAGTTCCATGGGGGTACTAAGTGCTGGGAACTAAGTGCTGGGAACTAAGTGCCGGGAACTAAGTGCTGGGAACTAAGTGCTGGGAACTAAGTGCTGGGAACTAAGTGCCGGGAACTAAGTGCTGGGAACTAAGTACGGCAAAGTACTTGGTGTGAAAGCGGCTATTGTTCCACAGATAATGCGATGAAAACACATATTACTCTAACTTGGGTCAAGTGACAATTAATAAACACAATTAAAAGTAAGTGATTAAAGGATAATACCTTTATACATTCGGAGTAGAGGAATCTGGTAAATGAGATATATGGAATCGAAATCAATTTCATATTATGATGAAAGATGGGAACATTTGGTTAGAAACAGAACATTATATTATATTGTATTATCTATTCATAGCATTGTCTTTCTCTCTGTCTTTTGTTCTCTATTCTGATTTGTGGATTGTTATCAAGTTATTTAATGTTTAGTTTCGATTGTATCTCATTTTGTTATATGTAATCCTATCATTTCTAAAAATGCAAATGTATATCTTATATCTAAAGGCAACACAATGAAGCTTAGAATATGTATGTGTTAATTAACTCCATGAGGTTTAATGATTGTGTGCCAATTATTAAATGTATCTGATGCTTTACTGCAAAGAAACCGTAGAAAATACAAATTTCAAATACAGAGAAAGATGGTTTTGTTGGTTGAACAGAAACAGATACTGACGTTTCTGTGTCTTCTAATCTTATACTCTCCATCAGGAAGTAGATAAATGTATGTAGATAAAATGTTTTAACCATTGAAATGAGCTTTAGTTTCATGATACATTTCCAAAGGGATGATACCTTCACATCTACATTTAAATCCCCCAGGTATCCCAGTATGTGTTGAGCAGTGTTACAAGTCATAAAGAATGAATAAACCGTACAAAAGACTACAGCTGCTGCTCCACGGGGGCCATAGCTTGAAAACACAGCTGCAGCTAAATCCATTAATTATGGATAAGATGGGTTTACACAAGCTAATGAGCTAGCATTGGCCAGTGTTATTGTCAGGATTCGGTAATTGGTACCCTTGATTTAAACTAAGCTGCTATCAAGGGCGGCACTTTGTAGTAAAAAGTGGTAGGAACAAGACGGCT
Organism: Trematomus bernacchii; assembly: GCF_902827165.1. Taxonomy (NCBI): domain Eukaryota; kingdom Metazoa; phylum Chordata; class Actinopteri; order Perciformes; family Nototheniidae; genus Trematomus; species Trematomus bernacchii. Next base: position 791,139 of record NW_022987608.1, read on the forward strand.
TAGATTAAAACAATAAATACAAAAATCAAACGGTCTTCAACATGCGATTTTAGGAAATGTAATCGTGTGAGGTAGATGATGTGCATAAATAGGATGCTATTACTTACTTACTGCTGCATTGTTGGTATCTTTTAAGAATCAGAGGGCGCCTTTTACACAATGCAAATGTGTTTCTTCTATATTTACATTGCCTGTTGTCCAATCTTCTTAGTTTACGAGTCTCTATAATGTTTGAGAGAACATAGTATATTTGTCTTTTTTGAGGTTTTTGTTCAAAGCGCTTGGATCCAGGATACGGCAAATTAAAATATATTTTATATCTCACAGGATAACAGCACAGTGAAAGCCTTAGGGGTAGATAATGGCTCCAAGAAGAAGAAAGGTTGAGAACCACCGCCATCCATTATTGAGATGAAGTTTGAGAAGATGAACATGCCATGAATGTTACTCATACACTCTGGTATTTACTGGCACCATCACCTCATATGCATCCTCTTCTCAGTAAAGTACGCAAGCATGAATGTGCCCAAATCTTACAAAGATACAAAGGAACAAACAGCAGCAGCGTGATCTACTTTTCAATGTCACGTCTTCATGCCTTAAAGTGCCAGGAAATGTGACCCCATCTCTTAAATGTGACCTCAGTAGAGTACGACAACACGTGCTTTGGTGTGTCGGATACAAACCAATGCACTTTGTTTACTGTTGTTGTTGTTTATTTCAAATATTTTAGCACGCACACATACATAGTAGACAGATTTCTGTGGAGAGAAACCATAGCACAGGAGATGAAGCTGGGCATTGTGGGGATTTTTTTGTTTTAATTTCTTTATTAAGGAGTGCACATTTAAATGTATAATGTAAGAAAACAGAAAAGAAGAAACCAAGATATTTAGGATAACAAATGTGTCCTCTTAAATTATAGAATAGGCTTACAGAATAGTAAGGTTAACAAATGATGATTTAGTTTAATACTCTAATTAAAAACATGTTTGTGATTAATAAATAATGTCTTCACCAACTGCATTCAAAAAAGACGTCTACTTATATATACATTTCTATTTTAAGATGAATTGTAACAGTGTAATCCTGCTTGTAATCCCCATTTCTTTTTAAAATGTAACAGTAATCTGATTACATCTTTCATTAATGTAACAGTAAGGGAATACAGTTAGCTTTTTTTGCATCCTGATTAGGTAATCTGATTTCAATTATTATTATTTGTATTTATATTATTATATGATTGTTATTATATTAGTATTATTATATTATATTATTATTAATGCAATATTAGTATTATTATTATTATATTATTATTTTATTATTATGCATGTATTATTGTTAATATTATTATATAAGTGTTATTATTATTATTATTTTTATTATTATATGTCTTTATTGAACAAGGACCATGCTTAAAATACATTAATTTCAAAAAGAGAAGAGATGCTATATGCCAGATAGTTTCCATCTGTAGTCTAACAATCAACACACATTAAATTATCTCCTATCACGCTAACAATTAAAACAGATCAAAATGCAGGTGTATCAAATATAAAAACTAGTACTTTATCAATATAAATATAATTTTTAAATTCATTTAAATCTCATATTACAGAATGTTGGCAAGACTGGTTGCCTAGAATGCATTTTTTGCACTAAGGGAAAAAGTGTGAAAATCTAAACATGTTTTAAGATCAGCTGGAAGCATATACAATGTTTGATGGCCGTAAAAGAGAGAGCAGATATAGTTTAATTACCTTAACCCTCCTGTTGTCTTCGGGTCAAATCTGACCGATTTACTGCTTTCATCAATCATAACTTTTTTGTTTTACATTCGACTGCATTAAGGCTTTATGATATCCTTCACAGGAGACCTTTGAACATATCAAATGGCTGATCACCTCTTTCATTGAGTTTTGGATGATGTAGTCAACTTTGTAACACCCATGGTGTACACACACACACACACACACACACACACACACACACACACACACACACACACACACACACACACACACACACACACACACACACACACACACACACACACACACACACACACACACACACACACACACACACACACTTCCCCCTCTTATGTGCCCATCCCCCCACATGGATCACACCTGGCACACGCAGTACATGTTCAGTGACTATTCTCTGCATATTTACTGCAGTTGTTCATGTATACCAGTAATCTGATACAATATGTTCAGTTTGAAAGGGTGTTAAATGAGATTTGGTGATGATTAATGTTTTTTGTGTTAATGTATAGCAGTTAAAACAGGACCGGTTTCTCTCTAGGAGAACATCAATGAGCAAGAGTTGTTCAAATGCTTTACAACGATGACTTTAATATTATGACAGGTAGAAAATTACACGACAGAATTAGTTCACATGTGCAGTGAATTCAGCAATATTTGTAAACTACACAAAAGCCCCTTTGAGTTACAAGAAAAAAGAAGAACTACGAATTTATACTGACTGGTATTTCCAGTAATGTCCCTTAAGTCATATTAAGTAAGTGTTATGATAAATCATAACCAGGGAAGTCCATGTTTATATAATGTCTTGTTTCAAGTGGCCAAAAATGACGTATAACATATTACATATTTGACTAAAAGCACAAAAACAAAATCTAAAACTTGAGATATGCAGGCTTTTTGCTGAAATGACCTCATCTTTAAAATGCAACTAAAATGACATTACATCCTGATAAATGACATTGATGACCTCAGCCAATGTGATCGAACAGGATCTGACAACATTATGTAACATTAGTATCATTAGTTTACATCCACACACATACAATAAAGAGAGAGGGACAACATGCTAATGATGAAGCAGTGTCTTACTCCTTTTACATATCCATCATGGATTAAAAGTAATTTAGACAATACAGAGGTGTTAACTGATTTGAGACCAGTGTTTTCTGTGGTCTTTAAAGAAGTAATGAACTCAGTGTGTTTGCAGTACAGGGGTTATGATGAAAGGAGCAGAGTTTGTTCCATGGTTGTTTTTGTAAAGGCAGAAGTATGGATACATTTTCTCTGTAAAGTGGAAGCCAGTATAAGAATGTATTTGTGATTTAGAGTCCACGTCGTAGAAAGAAATCACTCCCTGATCATAGTCCACAAAGACGCCCACCTTCTGAAGATGTTCTCTCTGTGTCATTTTAACTTTTTGTGATGTATGTGCATAGTATGATCCCTCTTCAAACTCAATGGCCCAGCCACCATTTTTTACTAACAAACCTATTTTCTTCTTTCTTTCAAAGGACTCTCTCACCACTCCAATAACCCAATCAGTTGTTCCCTTCACTTGCACCTCATAGTAAAACTTCCCTGCTGTAAACTCCTCCTTTGACAAAACTTCCGGAAACATTTCAAATCTCTTTAGATTGGAGGGAAGAATCTGCTCTGTGTCTGCATATACCACCTGTTTTCCATCCTGGCTTATGATAAGTGAACAATTTGCTGTTTCAGGGTCAAAGGTCAAGTCCACTGCATGTTCTCTCATTCTTTTCATCTTGATCTCAGGAAGCTCCTCCACTATCTGATCAGCGTTCTGTTTCAGCAGACCCACAGCACCCCTCACTGCCTGGAGGGACAGTTGGCAGTGGACACCGACGTTGGTCCAGTCCTTGTTTAAAGGAGAGCACAGGGTTTGGAAAGTCTGAACACATTGATGGTGATCCTCAGACTGTGGCAGCTGCTCCAGCTGGCTGCTCCTGCTCTGGAGATCAGCAACTTCCATCCTCAGATCAGTGAGAAAGCCGTCAGCCTTCTGCTCCGTTGCTCTGTACCTCTCCTCAATCACCTCAACAAGCTCCGCCTGGTTTCTCTGAAGGGAGCTGATCAAGTCGCTGAAGACCTGCACACTGGCTTCTTTCTCTCTCTCTGCTTCTTTCTGGCTCACATCAACTGAGCTTTCTATCTCAGCCATCTTCTCGGACCGGGATTGTATCATCTTTTTGAAATTTGCCATGGTCTCATCTTTTTTTGCCATCACTACTTCAAATTCTTCCTCGATTGGGACAACATCGTGACTCTTGTGATGGGTTTTCATACACAAGACACAAACACAGGCCTGGTCAGTCCTGCAGTACAGTTCTGTTATCTTGTTGTGCACTTTGCACATCCTGTCTTCAAGATTGTTCACTGGGTCTAACAGTGTGTGGCTCTTGAGAGCAGCAACTCTCTGGTGTGGCTCGAGGTGCACTTCACAGAAAGACACTAAACACGTCAGACAGGATTTAATTGCGTTTCCCTTCATCTCAGAGCAGATATCACAAAGAACGGCTTCTGTTCCAGGAAGTGGGGGGTCTGATGAGGCTTTGATTTGAACTAACGTCTTAAGCTCAGCAGCTAACTCAGAGACAATGGTGTTGACTTGTAGTTCAGGTCTTTGAGAGAATGTTCTTTTGCAGAGCGGACACTGGCAAATAGCACTGCCATCCCAGTACTTGTGGATACATGCAGAGCAGAAATTGTGTCCACATGGCGTTGTAACTGGCTCAGTGAACACTTCCAGGCAGACAGAACATAGGAACTTCTCCTCGGACAGCAGACTGCTAGCAGTTGCCATATCTGTACAAAAAGTAATACTACAATTACAACACTTATAATAAATTAATCCGCTATAAAAGTAGTTCATATTCTTCCTCTATAAAATTATGAATCTCTTACCTGTAAAGTAGCAGGTTAAACAGCAGCTGTGCTCTTTGAAAGCTTGTCCTGAACTCCTGGTTGAGTTTCGTTTCAGCAGAAGTCCCTTCCCCCTCCTGCTCTGGGAGTTTACACTTCCTGCTAACATTTAACTCTTTAGTTTCCATTCACATGACTAGACCTGCTGTATTTGTCAGGACGGGGAGGGTTGCTTTAAAAATGCTTTAATCCGTTACAATTACTTGTTACATGTAAAAAAATGTAATCAGTAACCTAATCTGAGTATCACAATATATAAGTGTCAGGATTGGGGGTTATCAGGACCCAAAATGCAGAATGAGGAGAAGGAGTACAAAGTATAACAAAAAGCGAGCTTTATTTAACAAAAGCTGTAGACAATGGAAAAACAAGAAAAAACCTCTTGTGCATACTGAAAATTGGTCACAGCATTGTATCGCTTACACATCCTGATACATTTCACATGATAAAGAGCAAAAATAAATAAATATAAATATATATAATTAACTAAAAACAAAAGAATATATAAAAAATTAAGATGAAATACAAAATAAATTAAAAAATAATAATAACTAGAGGGGGGACATATAGACTTAATCAGGGGGTAGGACTTTCAATTAATTAAAATATGATATAAAGGGCTGCCATTTCCCATACAACGTCTCTGAGTTTATTGTGGAGTATTTTACAGGGTTCAGATGTATCACCGACACAGGATCTAGTTGTAGTTTGACTTTAAATACCTAGAACAATGAGAATATTGCATCCCAAAAGTCTTACTGTTATTCTATTTTATTTTATCTTTTTATTCCAAATATGTATTTAATTTTTAATTTAATTTTCAATTTATTGTGTCTGTAGAAATATGACTATTCTTTTCTGTTTTAATTATCTTTTGTTGCAAATATTTATTCGATTTTTATTACATTTTCAGCTTCTTATGTTTATAGAAATATTGCTATTACTTTCTGTTTTAATTATCTTTTATTGCAAATATTTATTCTACTTTTATTTGATTTTCAGCTTCTTATGTTTGTAGAAATATTGCTATTCTTTTCTGCTTTAATTATCTTTTATTGCAAATATTTATTATATATATTTTTCTGCTGTTTTTTGTTGGTATAGCTGTCTGTCAGCGTGGCGTGGCCGACCATCGCTAACACCATAAATGTCCCTTTTTTCCCAGACGTTTTTCACCCACTTGTACTTTTCTGCTGGCTGCTGATAGTTTCTATGGCAACAAACGAAGATAAGGGGGCTCCTTGACAGACGACCGTCAAGCAGACAACACAGGGGGCGGCTGGGAGAAAACCCACAGGGAATAAAGCACAAAAAAACTGGGAGTCCAACAGAAACATAGCTGCTAAATGACTCAGGCTTATTCTTAGCTTTGGGCAGTGAGGCCTTGTCAAGATGATGCAATATCAGTTATATCTGGTTGGTCTTTACAAACAACATCACACTTTATGAAACATCAGTGTGGCATTTTATTACTGGGGAATATAAATAGGGAGGCAGAGAGACTGAAAACTGCAGGGTCCAAAACAAGGGTACAACTTGTTTATAATCAGTGTGCACAAAGTCATTTGATACCTTTAAAATCAATAATATACAGGGTTTTTAACTGTAGTAAAGTACATTACAAAAGCACACGTTTACTTGCCCCAAACACAAGTAGTTTTATTTGTATTAGTCTTTAAATATGCAAATAAATCTGTAGTTTTGCACATATCCTTATATAGCACCCAGCTAACTCAGAGTGTTCAACATAGAATCAAGAACTAAAACAATATAGTAGCACTATTAAAAACATTATGAATAAAAAGACAATATATGTGTCAAAGAGAAAATCTATATGGCCTGCGCTCCCAAGATTTTATTCAGAATCAGATGCTGGTTCCTACAGTGAGAACAAAACTGGGTAAAACAGCTTTTAAACATGCTGCCCCCACAGCTTGGAACAATGTACAGAAGGAGCTGAAACTCTCAGATGTAATCACTATGGGGGAATTCAGGTCCATCTTAAAGGACAGAGAACATGACACCATTGGTAAATGTGAGTGCTCGTATATCTTAAAATCGTTTTAAATGTTGCCAGTTTTTAAAGATTTTTAATAGTTTGTTTTATTTCGCATATTGACTGGCTAATGTGCCATTTTATTTGTGTTTTACAGATGTATTTGTCTGCCTGTCTTGTCTGTGTTTTATCTGTTGTAACTTTGTTCATGCTGCCCTTCTTGGCCAGGTCACTCTTGAAAAAGAGATTTTAATCTCAATGAGTCTTTTTCCCTGGTTAAATAAAGGATATATATATACAATCTAAACTCATGGTAATTGAATGTATGTATTTTTTGTCTACCCCCGATATATGATGGCATATATGTTCTTGAATACAACATTAAAAAATTAAAAGGTTTTCAACTAGAAGTGTTTTAGCCAATCATTACACAGACTTTTCATCACGGGGAGTGCCTTAGCCAATCAGAATGCAGGCTAGACTGTTCACGCTTGTCCGACGCGAGGTGCCACTGTAGAGAAAGCTAACAATATGTCTATCTATCAGATAAAAACCAAAAACACAATTAATGTCGTCAAATCAAAACGGTAACACTTTGTACTTCGTTGTAAGGTTGTAGATGTGTTTGTGAGAAGCCCTGCTCACTGAAAGCTGACAACTGACAGAAGAACTCCTGCTACGTCATGACGTGCTAGGCTAAGCTAACCGGCTAAAAACATTAGCATTAATTGATGCAATGATACATAGCAATTAGCTAACTGTTGTACAGCAGAGCTAAGGTAAAGCTTTTTATAATTATAAACAGTCTCTGTTGACAACTTAACATGACAGAATATAAAAACAGTACATTTAGTTTTTAATTGCTCAATGTTTTCTATGGCTGTTTTAAGTTACTTTAAAAGGTATTTTATTTCATCTGTATAGTGAATCTGGTTTAAAATAAGAACAAGTCTTAACAACATTGTGTCAAGTTACATTGTATAGTGTTTAGTTTGTTGAGCCGGTTATTAATTTTACTTTAAAGGTTATTTAAAATGTGTTTATTGCAGATTTTCACATTATTACTGTATATTTTCAACTTTTTTTTTTACAATTTGGGATCAATTAAGTACCTCTTATCTTATCTTATTTGTACATGTTTTGTTCAAGTTAAAGGAAGCATTTTTGCTGGATCAGAAAGACAGTTTCTAATCAACAATTCTGGCCATGTCAATCACTGCAGGTCAGGTTTTCTTCGAGTTGATTTGAAGATGATGGCGACCAGATGAGACCTTACATCCCAGGATTTGAAGATCTGTGAAAGGTAGGATAAACATCACAAAAAGTACCAGGATGCGCCGCTCTTACACTCAACAACAAGCACCACGTGCACAACCCCAAATACAGACTTTAACTTTCCCCTTTTTTGACTTGACTTGGAAAATACATCTCTTTTTCTCAAATGGCTTCCCTTTGACCGTGAAAGGACTGATTATTTTCCGTCACTGACCTAGGGGTAGACCTGAGTATTCATATTATCTGTGTAATGATGCCTTGGTTATAGTAATTATGTTATTGCTGATACTATAAGTGTAAGGTTGAAGTGAGTTGAAGGTGAACATATTAAACAGGTTATTATTTTGATACAGTACTATCGTCACCTGATCCAATCATTGAAATTTAGGATGTGATATGCATATTGATTTAGCGTGCATCCAACCAGTAAAAAAAGAGACAGAATAGCTTTAAAGAACTCAGTGTTTAAAAACTAAGATCAAGGCGACAAAGAGAAAAAAATGTCCCAAATTGTAGCTAGGGTATCGTACAATTTTCTCCTATATATTCAAGCAAAAATGATAAGAGGAATAAGAAAATAGGCTTATCCTGTAAATTGCATATCCTATTGTGTGCTCCTGAATCAACCAGAGGGCAAAGCATAGAGTTTACTCGCTAAGGGGCAGAATAAAACCTAAGGACTACCTCCTAGCATTCGTAAAATATCCTACTTTGTCCCAAAATAAACCCAATTAGGTATGTTTGGATCTGGTCACCCTTTACACGGGTCAACACACACTTCCTCCTCCAGACCTGGCTCTGTAGAGCTTCACACGAACAGGAAGTGAAGGCAACATGTGACGGCCATTGATTTGGCAGCTGTCAGAGAGCCGAGCTGACTTCAGATCAAACGAGGCGGACACACACTCACACTTTGTTGTACGAGATAGAGAGGAAACAGAAGGCCAGTCAGAAACCATTTCCTCTCCTGCTTAGTGGGCTAATTAGGAAGTGAAGTAATTAATCTGGTTACTATTGTGTGTGTGTGTGTGTGTGTGTGTGTGTGTGTGTGTGTGTGTGTGTGTGTGTGTGTGTGTGTGTGTGTGTGTGTGTGTGTGTGTGTGTGTGTGTGTGTGTGTGTGTGTGTGTGTGTGTGTGTGTGTGTGTGTGTGTGTGTGTGTGTGTGTGTGTGTGTGTGTGTGTGTGTGTGTGTGTGTGTGTGTGTGTGTGTGTGTGTGTGTGTGTGTGTGTGTGTGTGTGTGTGTGTGTGTGTGTGTGTGTTACATTGATAGATACATTGATAGATACATTGATAGATACATTGATAGATACATTGATAGATACATTGATAGATACATTGATAGATACATTGATAGATACATTGATAGATAGATTGATAGATAGATTGATAGATACATTGATAGATAGATAGATAGATTGATTGATTGATTGATAGATAGATTGATTGATTGATTGATTGATAGATAGTACTTTATTGATCCCAATTTGGGAAATGTTTGCGTTGCAGCAGCATAAAAAACAAGGCAATGTACATAAGAGAAATTAAGACACAAGAAATAAACAGTCCAAAAATATTTCTGAAATAGAAAAAAATAGGTTATATACATGTGCAACTTTTCCAGTAACAAATATAATGCAGGATATTATTGTGCAATACATTGATTATTCAATATTAAATTGAACATACATGTAAAATGTACAGTGGGAGTTTAAGTTTAGTTATTTCCACTACAGCTGTCTCTGCCTCTCGGTACCAACGAGGCGTTTGTGTTGGCTTTTAGTGTAGGAGCTTGCAGTGTTTGACAGGTAGAGAGGGCGAAAAGGCAGATCTGAGCAACAGTACAGTCATAGAGAATATAACCTCGGGCTGAAGCTCTATGTGGGCAGTCACGAATACAGCTTGATACACCGTAGATAAGAGTTAACATCCCAGAGGCACTTAGTTCTCACGGGGAGACAGCAGAGAAATGGGTTTTACAGACAGGGATCCTATTGAAATATCTATCATGTAGGTACTGTTATCTGTGCAGCCGAGGCCACGCTCAGATCGATATTAAACCATAGAGAAAAGGAGCAAAGAAAGGCTGAGTGGAGTTCAGGCGGGTCTCGTCTTTGCTTCTGTAAAAGATGATAATAATCCAGACAGAGCACCTTGAGAGGAGGATAAGCTGCAGAAAGGAGTGGTTTTACCTGAACTTTTGATCTGCTGTACTCATACCTTATGCAACGGATTAGACATCAACATCCTTGTGTGACTACAGTTAAAGAATAGCCATATGACGACTCGTTGGATTTGAATTACAGTGTAGATGACGCAATAAAGAAGTGGTTTTGTGCTGAAGGGCTTGAGAAAGACACTTATACCATTCATTAAAAAGTAAATAACACCTAACTAGTCCTTTACATTCACACGACTTTATGACGTGAAACATTGAATTGAAAACGGTTTAATTGTAGGAACTATAGCAGCTGTGTTTGTACATTTTCACATTTTTCCAGAACTGTCAATCGTGTGTGTGACGGAGCGTCCACACAGCAGCGTTAAAAAAATCTTGGAGGTGGGCGTATCTGAAGCTTGGGGATTTTTTGCGACCAACAACCAATCACATGAATCTCCCGCCCCCGACATACGAAGCAAAAAAGTTTGAAGTAAACTGGATATAAACTCCCCAAACAGGCGAAAACCTACCACTGTCTCTGCCACCTCCCTCCATGCCTGGCTCCTCCGGTTTGTATCCCGGTAGGTAATTAGGGACTGGTCATAAAGCACCGGGTGATTCGCTACCCCTAATTTCTCCTCCATGTTTTGGAATATGAGGAAATGACCTGCGGTATGTCTCTCCCAGCTTACACGCCGTTTGATTGGCTAGCGCTTGAACTGTCAGATTTGCATACACGGGATTTGATTGGCTGACGCTTCCACCTCAGCTTCAAAAGTTGAACATTGTTCAACTTTGAATCCTGAAAATCCTGAAAATCTCCGCTCGCCTGCCCACAATGCAGTTCGGCGAAAAGTGAGGCAAAGTGACGTCACCCCATTCAAAGTGAATGGGCAGAAGCGTTTCAAGATTTTTTAACGCTGCTGTGTGGACGCTCCGTTACTCAAGTGAATTTTAACTATTTTAACATACAATTTCTTTTCAATTGCATGGCCGAGGAATGTTATAACTTTGAACCAACTCTTGTCTTTTCTATTGAATTCTGCTATTGTTATTGTAAAGTAAGTTATTATATAACGTCTTCTTCTGTGCTATAGAAGCGCATTTTATTCCCAAAAATGATTGAGTGAGCCCCACTGGGTCCCATGGTACTTCATTACCATGATCACACTAGTTTATTTTGACTCAAATACACATCACCGCGCTGCTTGAAACGCTCAGTATAACTCTGTGTATTGATCTGCTTCTGAAAACAGTCCTGTCAGCGGTGCAGCCTCACTGATTTCACTCAGGAACAAGAAAGCAACTACTAGGGCTTGTTTTATCTGTCTCTGAATGAATGAGCAGCAGCAGCAGCGTGTGTTCCCAGTATAAAACATGTGGAAAGCAGGCGTACACACACACACACACACACACACACACACACACACACACCGTCAACACTGCAACACACACCACAGGAAGTAGAGGCAGCAACACTTCGAAACTCGTGTGTGTGTGCTGTGAGTGATTAAAATCAGAGGTCATATGATATAAAATATGCAATATTACATGTAACGAGATTACGTAATCAGGATACAAAACAATGTGCATTGCCTTTGATAATGAGGTTATCCAAAAGTAACGGAAAATAATCAGATTCAATTACTTTTATTACTTATAACCCTCCCAACTCATATATGTTAGTACATTGTATACCCAACACACAGGAAGTTTAACAATGAACAATACTACGTTAGGTCTTCAATTAATATATTTAGGAGATTCTTTTAATGAGTGTGTTTCTGTCAGCACTGGTGTAATGAAACAAGCTTCTCCAAAATGAAGAATACTTCACCAAGAAGAATATCAGGTGCAGCTGAAGTGCATAAATGAGACATATGACACTTATTTAGATTTGGATGAACAATACTACGTTAGGTCTTAAAGGTCCTCTATTATACTGTTTTAGAAGAGACATGGAGAAGAGGGGACACATGTTGATGTAGAAGAGACATGAAGAAGAGGGGACACATGTTGATGTAGAAGAGACATGAAGAAGAGGGGACACATGTTGATGTAGAAGAGACATGAAGAAGAGGGGACACATGTTGATGTAGAAGAGACATGAAGAAGAGGGGACACATGTTGATGTAGAAGAGACATGAAGAAGAGGGGACACATGTTGATGTAGAAGAGACATGAAGAAGAGGGGACACATGTTGATGTAGAAGAGACATGAAGAAGAGGGGACACATGTTGATGTAGAAGAGGACATGAAGAAGAGGGGACACATGTTGATGTAGAAGAGACATGAAGAAGAGGGGACACATGTTGATGTAGAAGAGACATGAAGAAGAGGGGACACATGTTGATGTAGAAGAGACATGAAGAAGAGGGGACACATGTTGATGTAGAAGAGACATGAAGAAGACGGGACACGTGTTGATGTAGAAAAGACATGAAGAAGTGGATTTTGCATAATAGGTGACCTTTAAATTAATATTTGGGAGATTGTTTTAATGAGTGTTTCTGTGCAGGGCTGACTCCTCCACAGCACTGTTTTTTAATGAGCTTCTCCGAAATGGAAAAGCCCGGCTGTGTGAGGATGTAAGCTCCCCATGAATCACCAGATCAGTCATGCAGCGCTGCTTTGATCACTCAGGAAGTATGAAGGCCTGCAGTTACTTTATCGCCCTCATTCATTTCTTATCAGACACACAGCAGCAAAAAAAAAAAGTCCCCAATTTTTCCCGTACAGGCGATGACTTACAGTACAAAGATGTGGTCACTGCTGTACTCGTGTAGAAAATTCCTCTGAAGTGATTGAAGGGCAGTGTAAAGTAACTAAGTAGATTTACTTAAGTACAATTTTGAGGTACTTGTACTTTACTTGAGTATTTCCATGTTATGCTACTTTGTACTTTGACTCCACTACATGTGTTTAATACCTTTAGTTACTTCACAGATCTGGATGAATGATGTGAAATATAATCAAGTGTTAAATCAGACTTTAGTTCCACCTGGAGTAAATTCACAAGCTACCCTGCAGTATACAAAGTCATTCAAACTAGCTGCACCTTTACCAGCTTTGAGAACACTTTCATGATCAATCATTATAAAACATATCATATATATTATTCTGAAATGGACCAATCTGCACAATGACTACATGCAGTTTAATATTCACAGTACAGTATTACTTCAAACTTCTACACTGGTTTATTATGATACTTTGAGACAGACTGTTGCATCACACACACACACACACACACACACACACACACACACACACACACACACACACACACACACACACACACACACACACACACACACTGTGTGTGCAATACTTATACAACCCCAAAGGAGCTTTGTTCTCCAAAAAACTATGCTAACCTTTAAATAAATATGACTAGTTTCAATGCTTTCAATGACGTCATATCGATTCAACATCGTCCTTTAAAGTCTATTTATTCCATTTGCTTTTCTCTCATGCTCTGCCAACCTTCAATTTTGCTGTCATATTTTGGTGTGTGTGTGTTGATGTGGACTCGAGTCCTTTGCTCTCAGCAGAAAGCAGGAAACAAGAGCGGTCATTGTGTTCTTTACACACTGAGTTCAGTGCAACAGCTGCTCTTCTCTCTGTTTTCAGTTCTTTAGACGCTTAAATTCACTCTCTACTTTATGACCAGTTTCCCAGGCTGCTCGCTTTTTGGGATTCTTTCAGTTGTTTCTCACTTTTTTACATAAGAAGTGCTGCTGGAGGTGGCGATAATACACTAGGGGATAACGCTAATTCCTCCCAAATTGCAAAAGACTTCGTAATTTATTTATTCAAATAATCAACAATTAACTTCCAGGCCACCTCACCCACGTTTGACCTGTCATCAGACATGTTTGTTTGGTTTTATCCAGAGACTTTAATCTGTTTCTCATCACAGTTTCTGCTCTTAACAGCCTGTCAACTGAGAGGATTGAAAACTGGCAACTTAAGACATCCTTACTTCCAGTGATGCGGTGATTTTTTCGTTATTCAAGAGAATTTCAAGACGATTGTTGATGGTAATTTATCAGTTTTTGCGCTCATGACAATATTAAATTCAGAGCCTTATGGTTACTGATCAGGCCAGCTTACATTGCACTACATTGGTAAACCCTTGGTGACACACACACACACACACACACACACACACACACACACACACACACACACACACACACACACACGGAGGACTGATAAACAATTGGGCACACACTCACCAAACACACACACTTACGGCCACAGGGGTATTCATGCATTTGCGCCTACCAGAAGACGGCTAGAAATAAGGAACTGAAATGACAGGGCACTAAAAATATAATGGACAGATTGTTTTTGATATCGGTACAGATATTCACTGTCATCGCTACAAATAAAAAGCGTTGCATACTGTATCTATTATTCTTTAATTTAGTTTCTGTATTTGTGTATGTGTTTCTATGTCATGTCTTGAAGCTGGAAGTGTTCTGGGACAAACTGACAATATCCCCAAATAATGTTGGGTTTCTTTCGATAACGAGGAGAAAGTTTGTGAAAGCTTTGAACTTGTTGTTCCCCCAATACACACAAACAGTGCCAGAACTGAATAGAAATAATAAATAATTGTCATCTTCTTCGAAAAAGATTTTTGATTCTGCAGTGCCAAGAAATCCTATTAGCCATGAGATAAAGAAGTAAACAAAAGAAAAAAAATTGACTAAAAAAATTATATTTGAATACATGAATAAATTCGACACACACACACACACACACACACACACACACACACACACACACACACACACACACGAATACATGAATAAATTCGACACACACACACGCGTGCACACACCACACACCACACACCACACACACACACACACACACACACACACACACACACACACACACACACACACACACACACACACACACACACACACACACACACACACACACACACACACACACACACACACACACACACACACACACACATTTATTCAGTATTCAACACTACCTAAATACGACGGTTGTTAATTCCTTAACAATAACATTCTTTGCCAATTCCTAATATCTTAAACCCTCTATGATTATTTTTAAGACTCAGCAAGATTGAGCTAAGTATTCAATTGAGGTAATTAGAAGTAACATTAATTTCTGATTAAGATGTGTGATTATAACAACATTCAATCTGGTGGTGGATTCAGATAAAGCAACACATCCCCACCCACCATCTCCCTCCTACTCACATATGAATGTAATCAACTGAGCAGCCAACAAAGAGAGAAGAGAAGACTAAAACACTGTTGATGCAAAGCAAAATGTGATTTAAATCTTTCTATATCTGTTCAGAGGTAATGCATTTAATCCACGCTGTGATGCTGCATTAAGCTGCTGTATTTCTGCTCTGAAAGCTGCTATAAAAAAAGCACATTTACATATTTGGTAGAGAGTGGCTCCAATGGGGATTTGGGAAAATGCTCAAAAATCCCGCATATATCCACTCCAATTTAACACTCTGCTTTTCATCCTCCTCTGAGCTTCTGCTTTTTAATAAACTGGGACGCTGCCTCTTCCAAAAAATGCAAAAGACAGCGTGGAGGGTAGGGCTGTGCAATTAATCGTATTTTAATCTCGATTACGATTTTGGCTTGCAACGATTACGAAAACAATGTAATCGAAATAAAACGATTATTATTTTTTTTTATTGGTTTTTCAGTTGAATTATACTTAAAGTTCAGAGTAATCAACTGTTAAAAACATACTGTTCACATTTTTATTTTCAATATATGGATGTTTTCAAAGTAAATGGATAATCGTTTTTAATAATCGTGATATCAATTATTGACCAAAATAATCGAGATTATGATTTTTGCCATAATCGCACAGCCCTAGTGGAGGGTCCGCTGCCGGTGTGTTTGACGATCAATGCAATCCCACGCACACACACGCACACACACACAGCTTCAGGCACACTGAGCTGTTTCTGACTGTGCATGTAATGTGTGTTTGTTGAGCCCAAGTGTGATTAACATCCATTTCGAAATGTGGGTTTTGGTCCAAATTTAAAGAGGAAATGTACCTTTTGTCTGCTGCTATAGTGCCCATACATTATTATATGCACTGTAGTTTGGTCAAGATGGTTTGTAAACATAGGTAGGCAAGTGTGTGTAGATGTGTGTGTAGATATATCTCATTTTTGTGTGTGCCTCTGTCCATGTTTGTGTATGCACTGCAGGCGTAGGTTTTTCACCATATGGAGATGTGAAGGGTCTCTGTGTGTGTGTGTATATCCGTGACATGTATTCATATTGATTTGGTCTGTGTGTGTGTGTGTGTGTGTGTGGGGGGGGGGGGGGGGGTTTGAAGAGTGTGTGTCTCGGAGGAGTGACAGGAGAGCCAGGACTGAATTTAAATGCGGGTCATTGTGCAGCTTGAAGATTGAGGTTGTGTCTGCCGCTCTGCTCTCAGGATAGAAATCCCTCCAACACGCCACGCATACTGAATGATAAAAAGAAAACCTAATCGTCTCCTCCCTCCCACTGCCAACTGACATCGCAGGTGATCTGCAAAGCGCCATTTCCCCCCGTCTTTGATGTGTTTCAGAGGCTGAGCAACCTGACAAGGACACTGGGATAATTAGATTGATGCAGGAATGTGTGTGTGGCCGACAGCTTCTTATTATTTAATTCCTCTGACTCACTCATTAGACTTGGAAGAAGCAGGTCTTTAATTATTATTCTGTGCGGGCTAATTAAGGATGGAAATATGGTGTGAATGAATAGGTGACTTGTTGATGGTGTCGTTCATTTTCCATTTCAAAAGAAGTAGAAAGCAGAAAAAATAGGTTATTTTTCTTCAATGATTTACTAGTATATTGCTTCTTCTTAAAGCTCAGAAGCGTACAGACTTTACTGGAAATACACTGTTTGAATAAACTAACAAGAGTCTTGCCACTTAAATTTGACAATTTGATCTTCAACCATTTCCGTCGGACGTCAGAAATGTGAAAACCGTCCATTTTCTCAATCATTATGTTCAGAAATCCCAATTCAGCTTTCCTCTCAGCTCTGTGAGAAACATATTCCACAAAAACATTAGGAGAACAGGTGAAGGTTGAGAAAAATAGGGACTTTCTTTACCCAAATTATAACAAATCTCTTGGATTGGGTAATACAATCAACAAAGATGAAGAAGTTGTTAAGTATATATAATACAAACATAGTCCTTTGTTGTATAGGGATAGAAACAAATACTTCTTTACTGACAGAAGGGTTGCTTGGGGAAAGTGTTTCCTGTGAACACCCCTCTGATTTCCCGTAAATGGAACAGTCCAATTATCCAGTCACATCCACTTAGGCAGGTGTAACTCAGCAGCTAAAAGACACTGAAGGAGTTGGGTTAGCACTTTAGACATTATTAAATTAAACTAGATTGCTCGTACTCAATCTGGTTAAATAAAGTGGGTGAAAAATAACATAACCTTTAAGATGGCTGGTTGGTTGTGATGTTTCACAGCTTAATGGAGGGAACCTTGATTTTGGAGGACCAGGGCCCGCTTTTTTTTGCTTAAACCGTACTACGTGCTGCAGTGGAAAAGCGTCATAAGAAAACAAACCCAAGCCAGTTTACATGGAAGCTCTGGTTGCTGTAGCACTTAGCTTTTTGCCATTATGATATTTGACACAGCTTCTTACAATGAGTAACATATTCCAGTCTTAACATATATATATCTCTGTTCATAATACACTGAATTCATTGAATGAACACTGATGTGATGTGTCTTTTTCTGTCTTTTTGTTCAATAAGTTGAGAGAAAAGGCCTAAAAACCCTCAATACTTGTTATGTTTGTATGTGTAGGATTCAGTTAAGTGTACTTCTTCCTACATGTCATGTTTCACGGTGACATTGTGATCTCATGTTTTCAGAAAGCTCCTTTTCTTACAAACACAAAGACGGCCAGCTGCAGAGATTCTGCCCCTTCTCTCCCTCAGCGCATAAATCCACCGCCGCCCGACACTCTCTAATCCCTTTTGATGTGTTATTCACATCTGCTAAGAGTAATCCTCCAAACAGTATCTTCTCCACAGCTTTCCCTTAATCCAATTGGCCGTTTATACCAAAAACCTCAGCATCGAACCCCCATTAGGCGGCTTAGCTGGCGAACAAATTATCCTCCACGGTCTAAATGGATTTTAATTTGTGACTGTGCAACATTAAGGTGACCGGTGCAGGAGCTTAGTGATTGAGATTTGCTGTGTTAAAATTATAAATAACTACATTTTTACTAAACAGTTTGTATATTTTCGCTCTGTCAATTTATTGTGGTGTGTCTTTTTGATCCAGCAGTCACCTTGACCTTATGTATAAACGCTATGTAAAAAGATTATGTATACAGGTAAAGTACTATAAGCATTACTATAAATACTCTGCTTCAAGTAAAACACAAGAATATTTTTCTTATTTCTAATCTAGCTCAGGTAAAACTACAAAAGCATTAGGAATATATAATAAAATATGTTTATACACTGCAAATGCAAAAAATCAGTCAGTTTTTAAGATTTAAAACCATTTTCGATATTTTTCTGCTCAACAAAGTTGAACAGGACCAGATAAATTACATTTAAATCTAGAAATGGTATTATATTTCATTATTTATTTCAATTATGGAATATGTGTCACAGTGAGACTAGCTTAATGTCCCATCATCCTTTGTAGACATGCCATGAGAGTATAACAGGACAATTAAAGTATATAATATCTACTGATGGGAATTACTTACATTTTCCATTTATATTTAATTTAATATTCCATTCCCTTCACTCTTAATGTAAATAATATCCTGCTTTATTTTGCGTCTAAAGCCTTTCAAAAGTGTTTTATTGTAAAAGTTCATAGATTTATTTTATCTTCACGGTCTACTGTATATTTTGTAACGCTGTTTTAATTCTATGTTTAGATGTTTAAATTCTAGTATTGTTTATTTCTACTCTTTAGTTTCTACTTATGTGCAATGCCTTGTTTTGTTTTGTTTTCTATGCTGCTGCAACGCAAACATTTCCCAATTTTTTATCATTAAAATACCTCTTATCTTATCTTACTTCTTTGTGATCGATGTTTCAATAAGTTAATAATCACTCTGAAGAGCTGCACTTCAAGCATTTCTCTGCTAAAGGGAAACACTTAAAGGTCTCCTATTATCAGTCCCTGCTAGAGAGCAGGTACTTTCATTGGAGAAAAAGGTTCCAATTTCTGATTGGCTGGGCGAATTGCAAACCACGCCCCGTAAAACTCTGAAAAGTGTTTTGAAGCCGCCATTGTATTTGCTGGCATTAGCATTATTAGCATTAGCATTATTAGCATTAGCCCAGCGCACCAACGCAGAGAGACTAACTTATGGTAACACAAAAAAAAACATGGGAGCGGTGGAGTGATGAGGAGGTGTCGGCGTTCTGGTGATTTACTCTGAAGGTCCCCAACTCCAGGGACTTCCGGCCGGGGACTTCGGGTGGCAGTATACGCCGTGAAGTTGTTTGCGGCCTGCCAGTAAACCCAAAGCAGAAGAAGAAGAAGTGACGTCAGCGGCTTCATTTGCGTAATCCTCCCTCAGGGACTTATTCCGGTGTGAACGCGAACTGCTCTTTAGTTCATCGGAACTAAAGAGTTCTGATGAACTAAGTACTGGGAACTAAGTATGGCAAAGTACTCGGTGTGAAAGCGCCTATTGTCCATGGATCACAAGGGGTGTAAAAACAAAAATAGAAACACAGTGTCCTTCCCTATAAAGTTATTGTGCATTATATTTACAGGGTTCATACGGTCATTAAAAACCTGGAAAAGTCATGAAAATGCAAATTCCAGGCCTTGGAAAAGTTATGGAAAACAATATTTTTCCCAAAGTTTTGGAAAAGTCATGAAAATGTAACTAAAGTTGCATCAAATATAATTTATATCTGATCTAATCGCCGAAATAGTAATACTATAATGATAATAAATACTGTATCGTATAGTAATGAAACGTAAAATGGCATTTAAAGGGGACCTATCATGCAAAATGCACTTGTTGATGTCTTCTCTACATAAACATGTGTCCCCGGTGTGTCAGGGAACTCACGCAGCGTCAGAAAATAAAACCCTCTCTCTTTTCCTCCGTACCCAAATCTCTAAAAACGGGGGAACAACGGAGCTGATCCAGGTTTGCCTCCGATATGACGTAATATCTGAAATGTGGACCCACGGCCCTATCAGAAACGTTGCTATCAGAAACAATGCCCGACTGTTTTGGACGTAATATGGTCGGTGTTTACATTAGCATCGCTAACACTCAGAGCTAACCTGTACTGGAGAGCATGTGTGTGAAGAAGCAGGAAATAAAAAGGAACTCACCTTGTGGTATAACCGGCAAGAGAGAAAGCCTTTGAGCTCCATACTGTTTCAGAGATAATCCTTGATCTAATAATCCTATCGTTTCATCACCGCAGCATTTTAGACAGTATCTGCCAGGTACCGCATGAGCCAGCATAAGCTCCGCCCCCTCTTATTTTATTTCTTTTCAGTTTATATATATATATATATTTTTTTTTTATTTAGCCTTTATATTATTTATACAGGTGAAAATCTCATTGAGACACAGGGTCTCATTCTCAAGAGAGACCTGTTTATACCCAGAATCATCACTTTTGAAACAGGAAGTGAAATAGAGGGATATGAGGCATGGCTAGAATGGGTGATCTGTTTGGTTTTTTGAGCAAAACACTTCATAGACATGTTTTTTATATATTTTTTATATATCTGAGACCTATGCTATTGCCTAAAAATAGCATGATAGGGGACCTTTAACTGTCGCTGTATTTTTCTGGTGAGAGATGTTTACAATCACGCCCTCTAGTCTACAGTGGCTTTAGCCTGTAGGAGCCTACTATTTTGATATAAGTTATTTGTTTTACAACATGTTTCATATGCAGACCTTATTTTCCTGTTCCATGTTATAATAAACCATTTTCAGTGGTACCGCTGAGAAAAAGTCATTTTTTTTGGTCATGGAAAATTAGGTAAAGGTCATGGAGAAGTCATTGAAAATCATTGGTGAAAAAGTGTATGAACCCTGTATTTAATTCACTGCTTAGTCACTCATTCAGCATCGCTCATTATGTTTCTGTGTCCTCTTCCCAAAGACTGACACGCTGACAGCTTGTTGTTGGATCCTCTGAGACGTCTCTCGAGGACGAGGCTTAATTATAACTTCTTTTGATCCGCAAACTCTGGCAGAGTCTGAAATGTGAGAAGGGGGAGTCGTCCATCTCCCAGGGTGAGACACTCATTGTTTTGACTTTCAAGCCTCTTGGATGGTTTTAAATGGAAAACAGAAACGTTTCTGGACGGTGTTAGTTAGTTTATTACACGGCTTAGTTGGATAATAATAATACATTTGTTTTATATACTGCTTTTCATGGCACTTAAAGACTCTGTACATGAACAATCTCCCTGATTCTGTTAAAAGCTAGCTGATATACAGATAATATAACACTTAAAAAGTTTAGAATAATGATTGGATTTAGGACAAAAACTGTACATTTCAGAATGACGAATGTCCAGCAAACAACCTGATACATACAACAAAACAAGCTTTGCCTGGTTATTTAAGAAAGTAGTCCCCTTTCACAGGAAACATCCCAATTTAAAGATTCACAAGCCAAAACATGTATGATTTTTGCAGCAGTTCAAACACCAACGTTGACATTTTTGGTGATTATATGACTGTATTTCTTACTTTACTTTACCCAAATAACTTGGACTAACCCTTTGTGTTTGTTTACAACCTGTGTGATCGGCCCAAACATGACCACACCTTTAAATTGTAGTGTTTAAAAAGCTCCAGTCCACAGTGAGGAGCTTCCTCTCTATGTGTTGTCATACCCTATAGTGTTAGCTTGTTGCCATTGTTTTGTGTTTAAAAAAAAACAACCTACGGAATTAATTCCAGCAAAAATGTAGGGTTTTCGGTGATGTTCCAGTGCAGAGGAAGGGAGAGTCTGCTACAGAGATTTCTCTCTCCTCTCAGTCACTGTTTTGCTCTCAGAGTTTCAGGCCCTTAGCTTTTCTGCCATCTCCCATATATACATGAGAGCAGCACTGATCCGTGAAATTGTAAAATCGCTAATGACATTTCCCCTTGCATAATGGCACCCCTTAAAATGATGCTTACAGCTGCCCGTGCTCTGACTGTGTGTGTGTGTGTGTGTGTGTGTGTGTGTGTGTGTGTGTGTGTGTGTGTGTGTGTGTGTGTGTGTGTGTGTGTGTGTGTGTGTGTGTGTGTGTGTGTGTGTGTGTGTGTGTGTGTGTGTGTTGTGTGTGTGTGTGTGTGTGTGTGTGTGTGTGTGTGTGTGTGTGTGTGTGTGTGTGTGTGTGTGTGTGTGTGTGTGTGTGTGTGATGCATGCCTGCACACATTCCCCATTTTTCAATTGCAACCCAGACTGTCCAATGTGCTTAATGCAGGTTATAAATGTAATTGATTTATTCACCTTTTGCTGTGTCCTTGGCATCTCTGTGTTTCTGTGTGTCTGTCTGTGATTGTACTTACCAACAGTAGCACAGACTCCCTTTATATACAGGTTTATCATTCCAAAAAATTACAATAATCCTCCTACGTTATTTTCATGTTTGTCGAAAAATACTTCCCTTATATTTCCAGTCGTGCATTTTGATTTTTTTTTAACTGTTTTTCATTTTTGGACTGTCCAAAAATCTCATTCTTCCCCATCTTCATTCACCTTCTTAATAAAATGTGCATTATTCCTTAAGCGTAGTACCAGAGTGAGTACATGGCCATTTCTACTGATCATAATTCCATTGTTGAGGTCGACTAGAATATATTTACATTGTTCAATGTTCCAAAATCACATTGGTTTCTCATACAGCGTCTCTGTATAGTATGTGTATTCACTCTCTGTCCTACACGGCTTGTTGGAGCTCCTGCCCCCCCCTCCCTCCCTATGAGCCCACTGTGCTCTGATTGGTCAGCTCGCCCACTCTGTTCTGATGAGTCCACCACCGTTACAGCGGAACATCAGTGATTATGTGTTACAATGGCGTTTGTTAGCAACCAGAAAATGACACCAGTAATGACAAACAGATGAGAATGCTGCGTGGGGTCTGGGTGCCGTGTTGGCGGGACGTTGCGGGGCTCGCTGCTCCGCCCTGTGAGGCTCGAGGAGCGGACAGTGTGAGCTGTATTACTGGTGTCGTTTCCTGGTTGCTGCGTGGGGTCTGCGAGACAGCGAGACACCGCGGAACTCAGCCTGAGCACATACAGGCTGTGAGTGTGTGTGTGTGTGTGTGTGTGTGTGCGTAGATCCGCGGAGCCGTGGCTGAGAAAAGATAAGGCTCCGTGGATTGGTCCATTTGGTCGGCGTTACGTCACTATACTCAGGAAGAAAAAAATGGAAAAAGAAAAATGTCCAACGAGGCGTTCTGGGGCAGCATAGACAGGTCTTTTCTGTGTCAGAGTTTTACTCTCTACAGGGTGTACTTTGAGGGTTTTTGACTTTGCAGACCGTTTACATGCAGAGAGAGCGACATAACCCACAAGGGGACGGGTGATAACCGGAAAAGCATGACATGGGACCTTTAAAACACTTCAAACTGCTCCTTGTATTCTTTCAGTATCTGGTTATCTATGTTTCTAAAATAAATCTGGATCCAACAAGTCCACCATTGCAACCCGATTGAAGATGAAACTGAGCCGGCCAGAAGACAAACGACATGTATAAATTGAGAAGACATCGGCACATAATGACACAATGTGTGCATCACATCTCACACACACTGTGTTCATTGTAGACTAAACTGTGTTTTGTGTAGTGTAAGTGAACAAAGGCACTAAAGAGCAGCGCAGTCAACACCATAAAAAGACAGTGGACTATAAAAGTTTCTTTCACTGAAATGATTAAATGCTGCTATTTCAGTCCCAGCTATTCACTGCGTGTGTGTTTGTGTGTGTGTGTGTCACGTGTACTTAAGTGTAGAAGTGTGTGTTTGTTTGTACTTCAAGTGTATTTATGTGCTGCTTTTGTGTCTTTAGGAAAATGTAACTGGTATTTATGTTTGAAGCCACAACGTATGATATTACAGCTTTTGAATGTAATTTAAAATAGTTCATCAGGCAGGAGAATGTGTGTGTGTGTGTGTGTGTGTGTGTGTGTGTGTGTGTGTGTGTGTGTGTGTGTGTGTGTGTGTGTGTGTGTGTGTGTGTGTGTGTGTGTGTGTGTGTGTGTGTGTGTGTGTGTGTGTGTGTGTGTGTGTGTGTGTGTGTGTGGTGTGTGTGTGTGTGTGTGTGTGTGTGTGTGTGTGTGTGTGTGTGGTGTACTTAAGTGTTGAAGTGTGTGTGCATTCGTACTTCAAGTATATTTATGTGTATTTGTGTCTAAAGAACGATTGGACTGGTATTTACGTTTGAAGCCACAACGTATGATATTCCAGCTTTTGAATTTAACTTAAAGTAGTTCATCAGGCAGGAGAACGTGTGTGTGTCTCTTTGTGTGTGTGTCTCTTTGTGTGTGTGTCTCTCTGTGTGTGTGTGTGTGTGTCAGTCCAGCATGGAGAATAGCTCTGTTGTTTTTCAGTGTTTTCGGGGTCAGTGTTGGCCTCGCCTCGGGCCATGTCAGCCATCACTATCAGACTCAAAGAGGAGCCTCTCTTCACACGAATAATAATTAGCATACTGAGTGCCGGCTCACAAAGAAACGGACCATCTGGGTTCGAGATGTCCAGCCTCACACACTCCCTGCTGTCCAGTGTGTGTGTGTGTGTGTGTGTGCGTCTGATGATGTGCCGCTGAATATGGCCAAGTGGCAGAGTTTTTATAAACAGCAGGGCAAAGACCTACGTTTTTCATTGCCATATCTACACTGTAACTAATGTGCAAATGACATTAAAGCCCTGAAACTTCAATAAAGTACATTTAGTTAAGTATATTTATGATAATACTTGAACTATACCTGAGTATTCCCATGTTATGCTACTTTATACTTTTTAATTTTTACAATTTGGAAGGAAATAATGTACGTTTTACTCCACTACATTTATTTTTAAGTGTGTATTTTAATGCACCACATATACCAGAGAAAATTCCTCGTATGTGTAAACCTACTTATTCTGATTCTGATTTGACAAGATTACTCAGTAGGATCATATTATTATTACAAGGACGAATGATGACCTACTATTATGGATTTAAATACCTGGCACTTTAAAAAGTCATTAAAGTTATCTCTACCTTTCACTAGCTACACAATTAAAATAGTGTACAAATTAAAGGATTAATAATTATAATCCTGTCATGCAATACAAATAATTATAAAAACGGCCATGACTACTTAACGTTTTGGTACTTTAAGAATATTTTGATGCTAATACTTTACTGTATATACTGTACTCGTTCAAATGTACCCATTAAATGCCAGACTTTTAGTTCTAACGGAGTATTTCTACATTGATATGTTCTTACTTTTACTTAAGTGAAATATCTGAGTGCTGCTGGAGCTACAGTATTTACCGTGTGTGTTTTCCAGACTTTTTGAATTGTTATGTTGTTATTATACTTCTGAGTCTGAAACGCTTTTCTCTTGGCTTGTTGATGAAGACGATGAAATCTGGCATGAAAGCTTTTATTGTGAAGCAGCAGCGATAGAAAAAACCTCATAAACCTCTGACACAGTGTAAAGACTATAAATACTATTGAGGCTATTCATGGAGAAGCAAACTGATTCTCAGTTGCTAACCCTACTTACTGTACATTGTTTTTAGGGATGGGTATCGTTGGTATTTTGTCGATACCAATACTGCTTATAGATACTGGTATTGATACTTATCTCCATAATTTGATGGAAGAAATGATATGAAAAGATGTGAAATGACAATTACATTCCACAAAAATAGATAAAGAAAATGAGACAGGAGGCTGCACTAAGGAGGTGTTGTGTCTCTGTGATCCTGCTTGACTTTCATCATACTACTTCCCTGATGGCTCCCACAGGATTGTTGACATCCTCGTGGATTCATCTTCTTATTATAGACACATGCTTTTCTAAACATTTGGTCTACCTATGCTGTAAAATGTATTATCTCTTTGATTTACACACGGCATCTATTGCACGTCTGTCCGTCCTGGGAGAGGGATCCCTCCTCTGTTGCTCTCCCTGAGGTTTCTCCTCTCTTTAAACTGTGGGGTTTCTTTGGAAGTTTTTCCTTGTACGATGTGAGGGTCTAAGGACAGAGGGTGTCGTATTGTCATACTGATATTCTGTACAAACTGTGAAGTCCACTGAGACAAATGTAACATTTGTGAG
Source organism: Trematomus bernacchii (assembly GCF_902827165.1). Lineage (NCBI taxonomy): Eukaryota > Metazoa > Chordata > Actinopteri > Perciformes > Nototheniidae > Trematomus > Trematomus bernacchii. The sequence continues at coordinate 817,633 of NW_022987608.1, forward strand.
ATTGGGCTATATAAATAAACATTGATTGATTGATTAATTGTGCTAACGTTAGCAGCCACAACGTTAGCAGCCACAACGTTAGCAGCCACAACGTTAGCGCTCCGTCTTTTAACCTCTTTCCTTCCCTCCCGCCATCCTCCTCAGCAAAGGTGATGATATGCTTAGCAGCGGTGTGTTATCGAGTATTAACACCCTCTGAAATGTCCGAATTGACCAATCAGAATCGAGTATTCAACTAAGCCGTGTAATAATCAGAATCAGAATCAGAAACAGATTTATAACCAGGTAGGTTTACACGTACGAGGAATTTGACTTGATGTCATGTTGCATACATAAAAGTAAAATTAAAAACAGATAGAGAACTAGAAAAAAAAAATTAAAATATAACAGTGTTTTTTACATTGCAATCAAAGTCAACTTTAATGTACATTTCTCTGTGTGTTTGTACAGACAGAGAAATCTAAATAACGTTTCCAACAATCCCGAATACAAAATACAAACTACAAATATATATTAAATATGTATATCCTATATATATATACATACAATCAACAGACCCATTTACACATATGCACACATTAAGATAAAACGCAACAATCAATATATACAAAATAACAGTCACTTCAATATAAAAAGGAATAAAATATGGAATAAAAATCGGCAATAATACATTACATTAATGTAATGCATAGAGTCTGAGGTGATGAGCAGTAAATGACACACAGGTTGTAAAATGGGTTGAATCTCTGCATCAAGCGTGAAAAAGGGAAGATTCTCTCTGTTGAAAGCAAGTCTAAAACAAGACGGCTAAACTGAAAATGCACCAGTCTGTCTGCAGCTCCCAGTTGGTTCAAAGCAAGGCTGAAAAAAAGAGAATACATAATCAGTTAGCCTTCAGTGGGTACATGCATATTTAGACAAAATCAAATTCTCTTTGACAATCTGCTGCCAAGAGCACCAGTCTCTTATCTTGGCAAATGGAGATGAAAACCTTTGAATGTGTCTTTTCTGAGTGCGGCGATGACCTCGTCTCTGATTTATTGAAACTGCTGCTGCCCAGACCAGTGGATAAAACCAGATAAATGTGACACTGATGGTGTTTTATGAGGCCAATAAGATGCTTCCTCCGTCCGTCTCGCTCTGCAATAAACGTAGAAACTCAGAAACTGGGTAATAGACTGCTCTGGTACTTGTAAAGCCTCTGCATCACAGGTCTCTTTCGTTTTAGAGATTCAAGATTCAAGGCTTTTATTGTCTTGTGTACTTAGATATATCAATGAAAATCTTAGGTCACAGGCTCCTCCAACAGTGCAACACAATAAAACAGATAAAATAGTGCAAGTAAATACAAATAAAATAGAATAGTAGAGTCTATATACAAGTAGATGAGGAGTGGGATCTATAACGCTGCTTTTGTTCACATGCTAACGTAAAAATATAGTCCTTTTTTTAGACGTTATAAATAATGGATCGCATTTTTGCATCTCGCTTGAATTCCATCCCCCCAAGGGCTTCAAGTGTGCTTAGTGTGTAGTATGTGTGTGAAGGGCTTTTTTCTTTTTCGTATGTGCACAGTTCAAAGAGCCATGCAGATTACCTTGTTCTTCCATTCTCTGAAGTACATTAGCAACCCCTCGGTGATGCGGACCATCGAACTGTGGAGCCTTCTTCAACTGTTCAGGCTTCACTTTTGGACGAGTGGTGCTTTTTGCATGATTTTCACCCTCAGTGCAGGAAATATACAGCATTTTCTTTTGAACATGTTGTCCCGAACTACTTTAAAAAACACTTCACCGACACACTTGTACTCTGGATTAACCTACACCAGGATCCCTTTTGTGACACACACACACACACACACACACTCACACTCACACTCACACTCACACTCACACTCACACTCACACACACACATCCCTACTCACACACACAAACACACCAAAACACCAGGATACCTTTTGTGGTCCTCAGCCTTGCCTTCAATACCTGCTTCAGGACAGTGTTAAATTCGTCAACGACAACTATGATGAAAAATGTTCGTCAAGGAAATGACGAAGATGAGACGATGACGAGCTAAAAATAGATTCTTGATAATAAAAACTATGACGAAATGTATATCTTGTTTTTCGTTGACGAGACGAGACGGGACTAAGGTGTTAATGGTGGACTATCGGACATTCGAAATGCAGGATATTTTCCGACAATTGTCCGTCTTGTCTGTCAAAATGCACCCCTGTCATTGGTTGAATTAGTTGGGATTCTGGGAATCTGCACACGTCACTCACACAAGTAAAGTGTTAAGAGAGTGAAATGTTGCTTTACGAATTTCAACACTTGATACTGTCACCTTGATTCCAATTTCAGATACCTGTATTTGCCTAACTGAATTATTTTAAAGAGACAAAACGTTTTGAGTTGTCGTCAACTAAAAATAGACTAAACTAATAACCTAAAGACTAAATCTAAAATAGCTGCCAAAATGAACACTGCTGCAGGACAATCTTTCTGAGCTGCATGTGTACGACTGAATATTCTGGTAGATCACAGACCTTTTCTCTGACAGGAAGCTGAGAAAACATGCTTCAGATTCCCGAAAACATCTATCAAGTGTTGTGTCCCGTAAAAGTAGTCCAATATCTGGATATCTCATGAATAAGACTGGAGACTGGAGCGTATGATGGGGAGTGTTTAGTTGCAAGAAAACCACAGTCTCCCAATACAATCTCATTATACGGTCACAGATATTACATAACCTTACATCTTCCCTTATAGACTCTGAATCAGTTCTTTGGACAGTAGGTTCAGCATGTTTTTGCAATTCTTCAAAATCTGGTAGTGGTTTCAAATGAATCAATCGTCCATGTGTTGAAGTAAAGTCTAAAGGAGATCTCATGCAGACTCATATATGTTTATTTGTGTAACCCCACTCAATATAATATATACAGTAAGGCCTACATTCATATACTATACAAGCTCCTGAAGTCTACACAATACCTCCCTGATTGGAGTTATCTCTGTTGGGAGCGTTCTTGGCAACAGATGGGAAATCAGCCATCTGGTTAAACGGCTAATTTGGTTATTTTCTGGATAAAACTGGATACCCAAAAGGAACCATCTTGTTTTCATAGTTAAAGCAGTGAAGTATGCTTAGAAACTTCTACGCTTCCACTGTTTTGTCACAACACGTGTTGCACTCAATAGTGTCCCTGAACACATCCTGTTCACACTAATGTTACACTCATGCTATCAACAAATTAGCAGGATTCATAATCTATTATTGGCCTCCTCGATAACTCACCTGGTAAAGTGTGTCACATGTACTCAGGTGGAGTCCTTTCTGCTGCAGCATGGGGTTTGTTTTTGCCATTGAGCTGCATTTTGTGGATCTCTCGTTCCACTAATAGCATAATTATCCAACAGTGCAGCACAATATTCCTACTGATAGTCTGCTGTCTGTAATCCATTTCATTCGATGTGTGAAGGAAAAATGTTCTCTTTACTGTTCAACCACCAATACACCAGAGCAATGAGAGGAAACTCAACGCTGCAAAATGGCAAGAACGTTTTGGGTAAAAATATATCCTTGTTAGAGAAAGCTTGTTATCCTGAGAGCAGCCGAGGACTGTTCCCCCGTTACCAGCTGACTGTCTTCAAATATTCTCTTTGTGTGAAATAAAAGAACTTAACATGTTTAAACTTTAGACAGTGCTGGGGTACATCATAGCGTCTCAGACAGATTTTCAGTCAGGGTTTTTGATTTAAGATACAAAGAAAGAAAGAAATAGCAGACACACAAGCATTCATTCGCTCGAATGGACCTGCTTCACATTTTCCTTTCACACACAACCCTACTCTCACACACTCAAACACACACTCATCCCTACTCACACACACACACACACACACACCACACACCACACAAAACACAAAAAAAAAAAAAAAAAAAAAAAAAGGAAAAGCAAAAGCAACACGCAAAAAAAAAACAAAAAAACAAAAAATCCCAGGCGAAAAAAAAAACACAAAACACACACAAAAACACACACAACACAAACACACACAAAAAACACCCCACGAGCACACACACAACCCCGACGCACACAACACACGCACGAACCAGCACACACACACAAACACACCACCACACACACAACCACCCCGACACAGACACACACCCCGACACACACACACACTCACACACACACACGCACACGCACGCACACACACCCCTACTCACACACACAAACACACTAAAACACACAACCCTATGCTCACAAACACACAAACCTACTTACAAACAACACACACACACACACACACACACACACACACACACACACAAACACACACACACCCACACACACACCCACACACACACACCACACACACACACACACACTTTATCCCTCCGAGGTTATGGGTCAGCAGAGCGTCAGGAGGTATCGGTGATGTCAAAAGACCTCCAATCACAGAGTGTATGTTTTCTGCGGAGAAAACTGTGAGAGCGCCTCTGGGGAAATAACACACACCGTCTACAAATCCCACGTTTGGTCAATAGTTTCTAACCATTGATGCCAGTCTTAAAGCTGTGAAACGAGCACATGTCAAAACATCCCGACAAGGTACTGGAAGTATTCAGCATGTTCACTTTCTCAGCAATAATTTGCACTTAAAAATGTTATAGATACCATTGCTCCAACTACGGTAAAGGAAGTGATTAGCAAGAAAATATCTCCATGGAGAAAGGCCATGACCGTGAGAACAGAAAAAAGAGAGTGTCGAAAAGCTGAACGTAGGTGGCGAAAAACAAATCTCCAGGTTCACTTTGAAATCTATAAAGAGAGACGTGGCCTTTATAATTTGGAATTGAAAAACGCACGACAGTCTTTCTTCTCTGACATCATTACCAAAAACAAAAACAACGCACGTGCCTTGTTTGCTACCGTCGACAGACTAACTAACCCCCCCAGTGTCAGTAGCCTCTGAATTTCTATCCACCAGGGCGTGCAATGATTTTGCCTCCTTCTTCCCTGACAAAATTCAGAAAATTAGACAAGCAGTCAGTGCCTCTACATCAGGTACAGCAAATGTTTTGTCCCTATGTCCACCTAATATCAATTCAAACACCATGACACAATTCCATCAGATTAATGGTAAAAACTTAGAGGACATTATTCAACTTCTGAAATCCTCCTGCTGCCTTGATATTATTCCAACAGGATTTTTCAAAGATGTTTTTCCTTGCATGGCCTCAGATCTACTTCATATAGTAAACACATCTCTTCACTCAGGTATTTTTCCAGAGGCCCTGAAAACTGCAGTCATTAAACCGCTCTTAAAAAAGAATAATCTAGATGCCTCAGTAATGAACAATTACAGGCCAATATCAAACCTGCCATTTCTAGGTAAAATCATTGAAAAAGTAGTATTTCAACAGTTGAGTAACTTCTTGCATTTAAATAACTGTTTGGATGTGTTCCAGTCAGGATTTCGTCCAAACCACAGCACTGAGACTGCTCTTGTAAAGGTCTTCAATGACATCCACTTAAACACAGACAGTGGCAGAACTTCAGTGTTAGTATTATTAGATCTCAGTGCTGCATTTGACACTGTTGACCACAACATATTACTAGACCGACTAAAAAACTGGGTGGGACTTTCGGCAACAGTTCTAAATTGGTTTGAGTCCTACTTAAAGGACAGAAAAAACTTTATTTCTATAGGTAAATACACATCTGAGTTGACAAATATGACATGTGGGGTACCTCAAGGCTCCATCTTGGGGCCTCTTCTCTTTAACATCTACATGCTACCACTGGCTCAGATAATGAAAAACAACAAAATAAGTTACCATAGCTATGCGGATGACACACACATTTACGTAACAATTTCACCAGGAGATTATGCTCCAATTCAAACACTGAGTAAGTGCATTGAACAATCAATGACTGGATGTGTCAGAACTTTCTCCAATTAAACAAAGATAAAACTGAGGTAATGGTTTTTGGAGCCAAGGCAGAACGTATAAAAGTTAGCGCTGAGCTTCAGTCTGCAATGTTCAAAACAACAGATAAAGCCAGAAATCTAGGTGTAGTCATGGACTCTGACCTGAGTTTCAACAGTCACATTAAAACAGTTACTAAATCAGCCTACTATCACCTAAAGAACATATCTAGGATTAAAGGACTAATGTCACAGCAGGATTTGGAAAAACTTGTCCATGCTTTTATCTTCAGTAGACTCGACTACTGCAATGGTGTCTTTACAGGCCTCACTAAAACATCTATTAGAAAGCTGCAGCTAATTCAGAACGCCGCTGCTCGAGTCCTCACTAACACTAAGAAAGTGGATCACATCACTCCTGTTCTGAAGTCCTTACACTGGCTTCCTGTGTGTCAAAGAATAGATTTCAAAATATTGTTGCTGGTTTATAAAGCTTTGAATGGTTTAGGCCCAAAATACATGTCTGACCTACTGCTAAATTATGAACCATCCAGAACCCTCAGGTCTTCAGGGACTGGTCAGCTTTCTGTCCCCAGAGTCAGAACTAAACATGGTAAAGCAGCATTCAGTTATTATGCTCCGAATATCTGGAACAAACTCCCAGAAACCTGCAGGTCCGCTGCAACTCTTACTACTTTTAAATCCAGGCTGAAGACTTTTCTTTTTGCCGCTGCTTTTAATTGAACTATTCACATCTTAAACTGCACTGTAACTTTTAACTTTTATCCATGTATTTTTTCTTTTAATGTTTATTTTATTATCTTCCTTTTTAATGACTGATTTTAAATGCCATTTTCATAATGTCTTCCATTTTTGTAAAGCACTTTGAATTACCTTGTGTTGAAAGGTGCTATATAAATAAACTTGCCTTGCCTTGCCTTGCCTTAACTGATGGTGGGGATTTGCAGGCTGTCAGGGTATCACAGGCCTTTTGGCAGCTGTATTGGATGTCAACGGCTACAATAAAAGGTATTAATGCTCCTGTAATAGTCTATATTTGCTGTATTGCATGAGTTAAAACACTGTGTGCTACAATCAACGATCATATGTGGATCACAGATGTCTAATGTGCTGTTTTTTTAGTCATATACTTCCTTATTTTCACATTAAAGCTGCCATTTCCCCTGAATTTACACTTTGTCTTTTGGCTGATGAATGCAAGTCAAACAGGCAAACCATTTTCCCCACTTCTCTTTAGTCGTAATAATCCATTTTGACATATCAGTCTCTGACATTTCAGAGGTCCAGAGGTACTAACAGCATGAAAACATTACATTTTAAGAATTTTGGGGACAAACACACCTTGTTTTTTGGGTTTAATCCTCGATATTGAGGCCATTTTGTCTCCATACGCCACCGAGCATCTTCCATAGGAACGCTGTATCCAGGGCTCTCGGCTAACTTCTTTCACCATCCTCCCGGAACCGTCCCGAAATACAATCTAAGCCGTCCCGAAATTAATGTGGACCGTCCCGAATTTAAAATATTAGTTTTTCTACATTATCATTAGTTAAAATCATTCAAAGTGACCTTTAACATAAATAAAACATCATACAAATCATTAGATGATAATTCATCAACCTTTTTAATTGAGTAAATCAGTCAAACACATAAACAAAGGCCAAATATATTTAAAAAAAACACACAAGCGAGAAAGTTACTCTAATATTGAATCCAATCAAGTTCTATCCAATTATCAAAAACATCCAACACTCTGTCCTGAAGACAGAAGACAGAACCCAGAGTAACCACTAACCAGGATGACAGTCTGTAACACAGTCAGGAGACCTTTACAAACTGCCCCGCCCCCTCGCACACAGACGGGGGAGAGAGCTCTCTCGTCTGGATTGGAAAGATCGAAAATAAGATCGAAAATACATCATAGACGCATTTTGTAGACTTATTGCATATTAGAAACGGAGTTGGCGAAACTAAAACTGCGATATAATGTTCATGTAGCAATAATACATGACATATATGTTTTAAATGTCTCCACTACCGATAAAAAGTCAGATAACGTCGGAGTTTAACGCTACCACTGTCTTTAATAATTCCGGCCCGGGGCCCGTTTAATACCGGGGCTCGGTACCCATCCCTACATGGGGAGAGACGCAGCATATTGCTAAGGACTAAATACGATGGAGAGTTCTCATCTCAGCCTTATTACCCATAGGGGATGAAGAGGAGTTAGTAAATAAAGAGGCCGGCGCTCCAGGGTTAGGTTCTGCTGTGCGTTTTCGTGATGTAACGTAAACAATTGCAGAATTCCTCCACGGGATGCCATTGTCATTGTACATCACTCAACGCGAAATACACACACTCAGTACATAGCTAGACCCAATAATTTGCGGGCCAGGAGTTTGCGGGCACGTGTGTGTGTGTGTGTGTGTGTGTGTGTGTGTGTGTGTGTTTCGCGGTTTGCTAAATGTTTTGTGCGTGTGTGTTTATGTTGACAAGGAGGTTTAATAACTGTGTGCTACACAAAACGTGCAGTCAGTTTCATTTCATCGCCGTTCGTACTGTAGTAGAGTTATCAGGGTATTTTTATTTTAACTCTCGTCCCAAATTCGTCCCAAGATTATTTTTTATCCTCCCCGACCCTATTTTTTTCGGCCCCGGGACGACGGGACGTCCTTAAGCTCGAGCCCTGGCTGTATCCAGTTCTCTTTATACATCTATGGACGTTACCCAATGAAACACTGATCCAATTAGATGATGAAACGTAGCAGACATTAACATATGCATCCTGTTTAAGCTAGGCTTATTTATTTGTTTATTCCATTAATGGATCATTTCAAAATACGCTATTAAAAGAAACCATTTATATAAAGCAATGTGATCTTCCAAGACTCATCCAAAAGCTTTTCGAATTGTTTTAGAATCGCATCGTTCCTCTTCGATCTGAAAGAATGACATACGATTGGAGATTCACACACCTAGAAGAGTTTAGATTTGATTAAATTAGAAGCATTTATTGTCATTTATACAAGTACAATGAGAAGAGTACAGCTACTCCTTTTTAAGGTGACATCAAAACATTCAGAATAGACAACAAACAACAAAGACACGCAGCATTCATTCAAACATAAAATAATGACAAATAAAGTGCAGGAATTAATCCAGTAAGTAGAGTATAGTTAATATGTTTGTGTGTATAATAAATGATATATATTGCACATGTATGGGATATTGGGTACCACTTTACAATAAGACTACCCTTATAAAGGATTCATAAAGGGTTTATAATTAGGTTATGAATTAGGTTGTAAACACTTTATTAATCATTAAGAACCATTTATAAACCAGTTCTAACATAGTTTTCATTCATCAACACAGGCTCACTATTTGGCAAGATGACTAAGCCTTATATTGGCTACTTAGCGAGAATCAACTCAGTGAGCAACAGATACCAAGGATGCTGGCTGATGAAGGAGATGAAGTAAGCTAGGTAGCCAATATAAGACTTACAGTAGGCTGCGTTTCACTTCGGTTAAATGGATTCCTTGTGTCCCTCTCTTGCGTAGTTTCCCTGCGTCTCTCCCACCAGGGAAGCATGGAGAGACGCAAGGAAACCACGAGAAGCAGGGAAATGAGTTTTAAGAGCAATGGGACGTCCTTTCCTCCGGAGCGTCACGTGAAGCGACGTCCGTTTGTGATGACGCCGCACAGCTGATCGTCTGACAGCAACCAGCTCTTCATACACACCCCCGCCTCTGTTAGTACACATTTACTGACACAAACATGTGTATCATCTGTTGTAGACCCAAATAAATAAAATCAAATAAGAACTCATTCTCAAAAAAGATAAACGCCATTCTTAAAATGTATAAACGAACATTAGTTTGATTAATATTGATTAGAGTGCACAATAGAAATAAAATAATTGAGAGAAGAAAAAGAGATATGTTATCTATCAAAACCCAGTTAGATTAACAATCATTGGATTGCACACTTTGTTTGTGTGGATATGTAGCAAATTAACATGTTAAATAGCACTTAATGACTGACTGAATGGAAATGACAATAAATGAAAATGTAAAACGAAAAAGCGATCATGAAAATATTTCCAATAAATGAATAAAATGATTTTTGTCCACTTTGTTATTCAGATATATCACATATTTGTAACTGAATTATGCATTAATTGAAACAAAACACAGTATGAACTGAGAAGTGAGTCCCGTGAGTTTCATGTGTTTTCTTCACTCCGCTGGGAAACTGCTCTCATGTCAAGAAGCATCAGATCAGTGCATGCGCTGCATCGTCCAATCAGTGAGCGATACACAGTAAGGGGGCGGAGCGAGTGTCTGAGGATTTCACCGGAGGATGGTCTGGTGGTTCCTCGATTATAGCTCCTCCGTTATCGCTCCTCGGTCCTCCGGCAAAAATAAGGCCACTGGGACGCTACTCAAGATGGCGCAGACAAATCAACTTCCGGTGATACCGAGACCGAGGACCGAGGAAATGAAAAATAAGAGAAGTGAAACGCAGCCTTAGCAGTACAGATAAATGTGGGCTCACTATTTGGCAAGCAACCGGTCACAGCTGCCCTGTTTATCTCATGTCTTATAAAAGCTTATTAATGATTTATAAAGTGTTCACAACCTAATTAATAAATGAATTACAAACTATTCGTAAACCCTTTATAAGGGTAGTCTTATTGTAAAGTGCTACCGGATATTGCACAGGGGAGGAAGATTAAGAAGTAGTAGTGCAAGAGTTTAGTGAAATGATTATTGCTCTAGGTAAGAAACTGTCTTTGAGATTGTTTGTCTTTGCTTTAATGCACCTGTAGCGAACAGTTTCAAAAAGGCCAGGGAAATAGAAACACTTGTAATCGAAACAATAAAATGGAGTCAAACGGTAAAACAGGTTTAAGGGAGGAAGACAATTCTAACCAGCTGTGTTTAGCTGCAGATGATGTCTTGTTAGCTCGTCAGTTTGTAGAGAAACTCTTGGTTATTATGGGTGGAAACAAGCTATCAATGTTTGCTGCTGCCTTCCTCTCTCTGTGGAGTACAAACCCAAAGACCTAACAGACTTAAAACGATCCTACAAACCTTATAAAGGAAGTGAAATTACACTTTGAAATAAATCAGATGTCCTACGCTGTTTGGAAATTGGCTTTAACTAACGATAGTAGTGGTGGCGACGGGTCTTTTTTATCCTTTTCCCAGAGAGCATTTGTCTGAACTTCTCAGCACACTTCAGAGGCTGCCTCGCATTATCAAAGCAACCCCAACCGCGGCATATTATTTTATATTATTTCCTCAAAGAGAAGGCAGGTCATTGCGTCTCTAAGCCATCTTAGTTAGGTACGCTTTCAAAGCACCGTCTAATTCATGCAAATGTCCTTTTCTGTCCCCCTCTAATTGTGTCCTTGGGCCCTGAATCTGCACATCTGGGTAATGAGAAGTAAAACATGGGTTTGATGTTTTTATTTTAGTGCTTTTATTGTATTTTAAAAGCTTTTCCCTCTCAATCAAACCCATGCTTACTATCACTTTGAAAAAAACATTGGAGCTGCTCTCGTAAACATACATTTGTTTTAACTTAGACTATATAATCATTAGGCGCTTTCACACCGGAGTACTTTTCCCAGTATAGTTCCGATATAGTTCCGAACATTTGCGTTCACACCCAAAAAATCCGGAACTAGAACTTAGTTCATGAGAACCTTTCCACCCCCTTTTCAGTCCCTGCTAGAGAGCAGGTACTTTCATGGGAGAAAAAGGTTCCCATTTCTGATTGGCTGGGCGGATTGCACACCATTCATGTCGTTTATAACTGGAATATTACATTTATTATTAACTTTGTCTGCACAAAGTAGCCTGTCCAGGAAATATGCCCAAATCAACAAAAACTGCGAGCCGGCAGGCAAGACGCTCCGCTTCTGAAACGCGCCCGGTGGGTTTTGACGCTGGAGGAGGTCGGACCAAAACCGCGGTGCAGACGGACCCGGTGGAATAACTGTTACCCCCGGGGTAACACTCAGAGCTAACACTCAGAGCTAACCTGGAGAGCATGTGTGTGAAGAAGCAGGAAATAAAAAAGAACTCACCTTGTGGTATAACCGGCAAGAGAGAAAGCCTTTGAGCTCCATACTGTTTCAGAAATAATCCTTGATAATCCATGATATGGCGTTTCATCACGGCAGCATTTAGTTTAGACAGTAGCTGCCGGGTCCCACATGAGCTCAGACCCCTACTTTTTTATTTTGTATCAATTTATTTTTATTTTTAAAGCTTATTCCCCAAATCAGCACTTTTGAAACAGGAAGTGAAATCCTACAAATAGAGGGATATGAGGCATGGCTAGAATGGGTGATCTGTTTGGTATTTTGAGCAAAACACTTCATAGACATGTTTTTTGTCAGTCGATTAAAATATTTAATCGCGATTAATCGCAAATTAATCGCACATTTCTTATCTGTTCTAAATGTACCTTAGAGGAATATTTTGCAAGTTTGTAATACTCTTATCAACATATGAGTGGACAAATATGCTTTATGCAAATGTTTGTTTATTATCATTGGAACAGTGACAAATATTCTCCTGAATATTCTCAACACAACAACCTGGAACCTCTCTCTCTCTCTCTCTCTCTCTCTCTCTCTCTCTCTCTCTTACACTCTCTCTCTCTCTCTCTTACACTCTCTCTCTCTCTCTCTCTCTTACACTCTCTCTCTCTCTCTCTTACACTCTCTCCCAACCCGGTGTACTTCTCTGCACTGAGCCAGTTGCTCAAACAGACAAGCCTGTTTACAGTTGTCGGCAAAATGCCGCTCCTCTGTCTTCATAACAGTCAAAGCATGAGACGTTCCCACTGTGGGTCAAAATAATGCGCTGTGATGTGCAGTCGACACGTTGGATGCGATCCGAATGATCTAACGCAGCCCCTCGTCCTCCACAATGTTAAGCTGTAGCCCCCCATTTAGCTATCGCTGTTAAAAGCTTGCTGCTCGTAGAAGTGTCCAGGCGTCTCCCCGGCAAACCTTCAAGCGTGGTCTGCCACAAGCGAGCGGCAGGAGCGGGGCTGTCAGCATCTGCTGTGTGCTTGGCTTGCTTTTTAAAACACCTTTTTTTGTATCCATATCTCTCGCTAGAATCTCCCACCATCCAACTAACAACAACAACAACGTCAAGCCTTTGGGCTCTGAAACTACGGGGCGGGCCGAGGACAAATACACATGCGTTAATCGCACGTTAAAATAATTAGTGGCGTTAAAAATAAATTGCGTTATTAACGCGTTAACTTGACAGCCCTAATTTTTATATATCTGAGACCTATGCTATTGCCTAAAAATAGCATGATAGGTGACCTTTAAAGTGACATTATTTGAATATCCGAATAAGGACTAACCTCTAATATGCAGGCTTGTAAAATAAAAAAAGCCTTTTATGTCTTTTATGAAATGAATTATTTGCAACAGATAATTAAATCCCTCTTTGCTCCCATGCCCAATATTCTCTTTGAAATCCCTCTAATCTGCCGCCGTTGAAATATTAAATTGTTGTTATTTGTTTTTTTTTATACGCTTGCCCTCCTCAGCTTCACTTCAGTTTGACCCTCGATTAAATCTGTTCTGCATTCACAAACCTTATGGCCTAGCTACGTGTGGTTTCCATGGAAATCACAACACACTCAAAGAAGGTTGCAGAGGAGCCTTTGTTTTATTAAATGGCTGCAGGGGAATGACAAAAAATGCATGTGGGCGTCTGTCGTTAAAAAGACGTTGGATCAGGTTTTTGATTTATTCACCACGCCTCGATAAATTCTTCAAGGTTGTTCTGATTCCTTTGCCAAGACTCTGCTGGGCTTTCATCACCTCCCAGCGCTGCATCCTTTAGGTAAAGTCTCGATAACGCAGATGCTCTTCAGTCTGCACACAGCCTTTGGTTAAAACCTGGAGTAAAACCTGGACGTTTGTCTCTGCCTGTCAATAACTCTTTGTCTCCCGCGCTGAATACAAAAAAGAAAGCCTTTTTCTTTTGTTTAGCAGCAGCAGCAATGCTTTTGTCTTCTCCTTATCTGCACTGTGGCAGAGAAAGACTTTCTGAAGAATATTCCGGGGAGAAAAGGAGCAGCCAGTTACAAGGTCTCTTTGATAATTGGTAATTGATGTTGAATAGTGTCTCCTCCACAGCGTTCATTCGCTCTCAGGCTTAGAGAGAAACCCTGGTGAAGTGAACATAAAGGGAGTGGAGCTAACAGCTAATGTCTTCTGTTGAAGAAAATGTCTCTTTACTTAAATCAGATCAGTCTTTATAGGCAGAGATGGCAAAAGTACACACATCCTTTACTCAAGTAGAAGTACACATACTCGTGTTTAAAAATACTCTGGTAAAAGTAGAAGTACAGACTAAACTTCTTTACTCAAGTAAAAGTAAAGAGGCTTTGAAATGTACTTCAGTAAAAAGTACCCATAACTAGCAGCTGTTTTAAAGAGTACCTGACCTCCCTTTATATTAATAGAACAATAATGTCATTGTTAGCTAATGAATGTTTCCATGCTGAACAACGGCAACATGACAACGTTTTCATTGGTCCCTCTTCTTTAGAGAAGACCAGGAAATGATGGATACACGGATCGTGTTCAAATCAATAGGCACGCAATGACTCTAAATAATAATGATCACGCCACCAAACACACATTCAAACTAAAGGAACCAGCCTGTTTGGAAAATGTGAGAAGTAGAAAGTACAGGTATTTGGGTTCAACATGTAAGAAGTAGAAAGTACAGGTATTTGTGTTCAAAATGTAAGAAGTAGAAAGTACAGGTATTTGTGTTCAAAATGTAAGAAGTCAATGTAAAAAGTCGTGGAGTAAAGCACTGAAAAATGAACTTAAGTACAGTAACGAAGTATTTGTACTCCACTACTTCCTACCTCTGTTTATAGGCGATACATGCAGGAAATGTGTCTTTAATGTAGTGAAAGAAGAACTAAGTTAGCAGTCTCATGTCACTAAGAAACTACACGTACCATATATTCATCTGCAGTTTTATTCTATGTACTGTTAGGACACAATCAATGCAAATCTGCTCATTAAAACATAACTGGTGGTTGAAAAATCCATAGGGTACGTTCAATTTACACACACTGATATCCATCCAGGGCTCTCGACTAACTTTTTTCACCATCCTCCCGGAACCGTCCCGAAATACAATCTAAGCCGTCCCGAAATTAATGTGGACCGTCCCGAATTTAAAATATTTGTTTTTCTACATTATCATTAGTTAAAATCATTCAAAGTGACCTTTAACATAAATAAAACATCATACAAATCATTAGATGATAATTCATCAACCTTTTTATTTGAGTCAATCAGTCAAACACATAAACAAAGGCCAAATATATTTAAAAAAAACACACAAGCGAGAAAGTTGCTCTAATATTGAATCCAATCAAGTCCTATCCGATTAACAACAAAATCCAACACCTCTGTCCTGAAGACAGAACCCAGAGTAACCACTAACCAGGATGACAGTCTGTAACACAGTCAGGAGACCTTTACAAACTGCCCCGCCCCCTCGCACACAGGAGAGAGCTCTCTCGTCTGGATTGGAAAGATCGAAAATAAGATCGAAAATACATCATAGACGCATTTTGTAGTCTTATTGCATATTAGAAACGGAGTTGGCGAAACTAAAACTGCAACATAATGTTCATGTAGCAATAATACATATGACATATATGTTTTAAATGTCTCTACCACTGTCTTTAATAATTCCGGCCCGGGGCCCGTTTAATACCGGGGCTCGGTACCCATCCCTACATGGGGAGAGGCGCAGCATATTGCTAAGGACTACATGCGATGGAGAGTTCTCATCTCAGCTGCAATGACATGTCTGGAAACCCCCTCTCGGGTGCCCCATGCATAGCGCGCCGTCAAAAGCTGCTTCATAAGTTAAGTTTCGTTTCTCCGCACCGCTCCGGGGTAAAAAAAATGGTAGTTACATCACAGCTGTACGGCTGGCTGACAGCTGTAGCTATACGTACTGTGTGTATTTCGCGGGTTGCTAAATGCTTTGTGTGTGTTTATGTTGACAAGGAGGTTTAATAACTGTGTGCTACACAAAACGTGCAGTCAGTTTCATTTTCATCGCCGTTCGTAGTAGAGTTAGCAGGGTATTTTTATATTAACTCTCGTCCCAAATTCGTCCCAAAATTAATTTGTATCCTCCCCGACCCGATTTTTTTCGGCCCCGGGACGACGGGAGGTCCTTAAGCTCGAGCCCTGTATCCATCCATGCATTATTTAAACACACCTACCCTATGCAGGCTTAGAAGATATGTTAAAATCCATACTATTGATCATGGGTGACGTAACCTTCATGTAGGTTTACAGTTTTTTTCAATTGCTAAAACACGTTTTGGGAAAATAGGGCTGATTTTCAATTCACAAAACCACACACACGAAGTGCAAAACACCTCATATATCTTCAAAATTAAGCTCTGCACCCAAAACTACATAAAGATTTATGTGTCTTACTAAGAGAACCGTGTGCAGTGTTTTGCAAAAAGTGCCAAGTAACTATAGGTGCGTTCACACCGGAGTACTTTGGTGTACTTTTCCCACAATAGTTCATCAGAACTACGATATATTTGCGTTCACACCAAAAAGCCCCAGGAACTAAAGTAGCTCAACTTAGTTCTTCAGACCCGCTTTTCAGGCCCTGCTAGAGAGCAGGGACTGTTGTGGGAGAAAATAGTTCGTACGTCTGATTGGCTGTGCGGAATGCAAACCACGCCCGTTTGACTCTGAATTTTTTGTTGTAAGCGGCCATTGTATTTCCTCGCTTCGCAGCACACCCGAAGAGATTCCTTTTGTGAAAGCAGTTATTATAGCAACACTAAATAAATCAATTGGAGCGGTGGAGTGATGAGGATGTGTCTGCGCTTCTGGCGATTTACTCGGAGGACGCGAAGCGCCATATTCCGAAGCTTCTACTGAATGCAGTTTCTGTGGCTCTGCAAAGTTAGCAGACCTGGCAAAGTGATGTCGGGACGACTACGAAGGTAAAATAAAATACATGCACTGCACTGTTTTAATCTGCACAATACTGGTCTTAGATGTACTTTTATTTGCTCAGTAGATCGAGCTAGCCATGCTAGAACTTGCTAACGTTAGGTCCAAGCTGGCTAATAACATCTAGCTAGCTAGCTATTCTCATCCATGCCCGCTATGAACACGTTTTGACTTGTGAATAAGTGTGCAATGTTCTGTAATTTGCTTCACTAACTCATGGCACTAATCGTGTGTTTCAGGCGAGGTGTTTCTCTCAGGATTAGAAACTAGTTTTCCCCTCCGGGATAAAACGATAATATAACGTTAGCAATTAGCATGCTAGCTGGACATAATGCTACCTCTGTGGCTAATGCATAGAGGTAAACAATAGATTGTAGTTGCTATAATTTCAAGTAATTTGCAACATTCATTCTACATGTTAATGGTAAAAGCTTAAACAGTTGATTACCTGCATGCCACAAGACTGATGTTCTAATATTTTGCACATGTAAGTAGAAATGTAATTGAAATTCTATTTACTGCCTAAACATTGTTCCTTCTCATAGTATTATCCTAAATAGTTTGACCTTGTTTCCTCAGAAGGCTTCTCAGACTACATGGAGGATCCCTCAGAGAAACACAGTTTCCACGTTCAGTTCCCCCCCGCTGAGAGTAGGCAGCTCCACACCCTGCGCCCGGTCAGCGGACACCATCAGGACCACTATCTGATCACAAAGGATCCCATCCTGACCGCTGCTGCCATACTGCAGCAAACAGGAGGGAACGGAGGTGAAAACAACACTTTATACATTTAGATATGTGGAGCACAAAGAAAAGTGTTGAGTTTAACTATAAAAATATTAGGTTCAACTAACCTAATACCGTTATATGAACTTGCTGTGTTTTCAGCGTAGCTTTGTAAAGGTAACATTTAGCAGCTAAACTGTGGATAACAAGTAAACCACATTGGTTTGTTATTCAATATGGCCACCAAAAGCTTTTTTGAATCATTACATGTCACTTGTTAGACGCTTTTATCCAAAGCTTACATACTCAATACTGTGGGCAATCCCCACAGGAGCACTTTGGGGTGAAGTGTCTCGGGGACACAACGACATGCTGACTGCAGTGGGGTTTGAACCTGTGCTCCCCTGATCCGAACACCAATGCACTTATCCACTGCGCCACACGCCTCCCTATCATGTCCTGAGAGCCCTCCATCCCCAAATTGCTAGTGCCTTCATCCATTTAAAATGTTAATAGTCAAATCAAAGGTGTTCCCCGTGTTCCTCCTGTTGTGTGCCTGCAGAGACAGATTTGGACAATGTTGTCTCGTTGTTGCGATTAAACTGATCTTGTATCTTGCATATTTCAACCTTAGAAAGTGGGCAACGCGATGACAGCTTCCTTGACACCATCATGGCGATGGACCGCCGTGCCATGGTCAGCAAGGAGAATGAGGACCTGCGGGCCAAGGAGATGCACGACGAACGGGCTGCTGCATTCAACACAAGGCCCAGGAATCGAGGTGGAGCAACAAAATACCTTTCAGGCTGGGCTTCTGGCAGTGCTAAGCGAGCTGATTAAATCCAACAGGCCTTCAATACAAAAAATTAAGAAAAACTTGTCGTCGTTGATAAACTGTACAATGACTTGTTGGGAGGCGTGTGGTGCAGTGGTCCTGGTGCGTTGGTGTTCGGATCAGGGAGCACAGGTTCAAACCCCACTGCAGTCAGGATGTCGTTGTGTCCCTGGGCAAGACACTTCACCCCAAATTGCCTACACCTGGGACAGTTCATTTTGTATTATTGTGATTATATATATATATATGCCACTGTTATTAATACTGACACCTAACTTTGCACTAAGGTGTGTCTGCTGCTGAGCCTATCTATTGTTATTATATATATATATATATATATTGCCACTGTTATTATATTGTTTTGATACTACTGACACTTATTGATCTGCTGCTGATAAATAAAAGAGAACCTACATTGCGATTAAACAGAAAATGCATCTTGCTTATTTCTCCTGACACTTTATCTTTATGGTGACCTGTGTAGCATCCTATACATCACATGTAAGTGATTATTCTGATACCATCATGACACCATGAAACTGGCGAAGCTTTATTTATTGTGTCCCACCCCATATATGTGTCTTTGAAAAAGATCATTCAATTGTATTTCAAAATGGCGTCCATCAACACAAACACTATTTATAGAAAGATAAATGGTTAAGTTTGTAATTAACAGTGTTGTGAGTTCAATATTTTAATTAATTATAGTAAGGGAACATAGGAGGATATATAATAAAGGTGTTAACTGCTGAGCATATTTACTGTGCAATACTACAGACATGTTAGTGGTATTATTTCTTATCTAACTCTTTCCTATGGTCAGACAAATCAGAAGTCATTTAAACAATTTGAGATTTTGTTCTTTTTGTTTCTCAATTGATTTTCCAGAATATGCACCACCTAGGCATAGACTTTATATCACAAATAAATGAATGACATGTACTACAGTAATTGATTATATTGATATTGCCTACTCAGATATAAATGTGTATAAAATGAAATCAATTCAAAGTTTCTTGCTGCTTTTAATGCAATTCATGGCTGCAGGGCAAACGTCCAAAATCCTTATTCTACAATCATTTAATCAAGACACTTGTGTATATTTTACTTTAATTTGTAATAAACAAAAAAATATGAATGGTTGTCATCAAGCTGGGTCGCCGGTAAGGCAGTCCATTCCTCCCTGTACTCATCACCACGACGCTCACAACAGGTTATGCAATACGCAACATGCTGCCACCTGGATTTTGATATTGTCCATGTTGCAGTCGTTTCGCTTCATCAAGCACCGCATATCTGGAACACATACAAAGACACAAATTAGCCCTACATAACTCCATAAATCCTACATTAGATAGTATTAATGTGATTTACTGAACGTACCATTGCTGTTCTTTGGGCGTGATAACGGTCATCATCCTCAGCTGTCCTACGACGAAACATGTCCATAGCGTGTGCTTGTCGCCGTCCAGTCCTTTTGTTAAGGCTTCTTAACCGCGATCTGTATTTGTGGCTGAGTTATTGGCTTAAATAACTCAGGACCAAAACCACAACTTCAGTCAACTCCATAGCGTGTCTGACTGAGGTCGGAAGGTAAACAGAAGCATACAGCGGAAGCGGAAGTTTTTTTTCTTCTTCTCTCGGTTTTTTGGCGGATTGCAACTTTAAGGTGCATACCGCCACCTACTGTACTCGCCGTGAAGTTGTTTGCGGCCTGCCAGGAAAACCAAAGCAGAAGAAGAAGAAGTGACGTCAGCGGCTCATTTGCCTAATCCACCCCCAGGAACTCATTTTGGTGTGAACGCGATCTGCTTTAGTTCGTCAGAACTAAAAGAACTCTCATGAACTAAAGTTCTCATGAACTACATGTGGGAAAAGTACTTGGTGTGAACGCGCCTTATGTGTCCCCGGTGTGTCGGGGAACTCACGCAGCGTCAGAAAATAAAACCCTCTCTTTTTTCCTCCGTACCCAAATCTCTAAAAACGGGGCTACAACGGAGCTGATCCAGATTTGCGTCCGATATGACGTAATATCTGAAATGTGGACCCACGGCCCTATCAGAAAGTTGCTATCAGAAACAATGCCCGACTGTTTTGGACGTAATATGGTCGGTGTTTACATTAGCATCGCTAACACTCAGAGCTAACCTGTACTGGAGAGCATGTGTGTGAAGAAGCAGGAAATAAAAAGGAACTCACCTTGTGGTATAACCGGCAAGAGAGAAAGCCTTTGAGCTCCATACTGTTTCAGAAATAATCCTTGATAATCCATGATATGGCGTTTCATCACCGCAGTATTTAGTTTAGACAGTAGCTGCCGGGTCCCGCATGAGCTCAGCCCCCTCCTTTTACTTTTTTATCAATTTATACCCCAAATCAGCACTTTTGAAACAGGAAGTGAAATAGAGGGATATGAGGCATGGCTAGAATGGGTGATCTGTTTGGTATTTTGAGCAAAACACTTCATAGACATGTTTTTTATATATTTGTATATATTTGAGACCTATTGCCTAAAAATAGCATGATAGGTGACCTTTAAAGGGCCCCTATTTGCCTTTCCTGTAGTGTGTTATATAGGTTTGTGTGTTTATAAACGGTCTGCAAAGGCTCAAATCCCAGAGTTGCCTACATACAAAACCACCCAAATGTTTTCCACCCTTAATTGTGTTTTACTGCAAAACAACCTTGATTTTTATGGCGATTTGCTCCATGTAATTTCTGACACTTGTACTGTTCTCAAAATAAAGTGATCTAGGCAGTCTATAGAGTGAAAAACCCTTGAGTCACACTGCATCACAATCAGCTCAAATGGCTGCCTTCTCTGCAGCATGTTGTGAGTTTAGCCTACATGTAAAAATCATTGAAGTGCATCTGTAGAGAAGATATTTCTTGATAAATACACGGATCAATGTCTTCATATACTGATTTGTGTTGCTGTGCTCAGAGGATGATGCTCAAATGAATAAGTAAACGGTCCTAATGTTTCATTTTTAATGACAGAGAGTAATTAGGATTGGTTTCTGGGTCACTGGCGTTTTAGTTCTTCTTCTTCTCTTGCTAAATAAATGATAATGTGTCACGAACATAATAATAATAATAATACATTTATTTTATATAGCACACTTTAAAAACAACGTCATCTCAAGGTGCTTCACAATGCTATGAGGAGAAAATACAATAAAGTTATCTAAGGAGCATATTGAATAAAATATGGTAATATAAAAAAGGTTAAAGGTCCCATGTCATGCTTTTCCGGTTATTACCCGTCCCCTTGTGTGTTATGAAGGTTTTTCTGCATGTAAACGGTCTGCAGAGTCCCAAACCCTCAAAGTACACCCTGTAGCAAGTAAAACTCGAACACAGAAAAGACCTCCCCAAAACGCCTCGTTGGAGATTTCTCATTTTCTTCCTGGGTACTCTGACGTGGGGATACCCAGAGGCCACACCCTCTTCCAGCCTTTCACGAAACAAAGCTTCCCAAACCTTTCAGCGATTCATGCCGGATATGTACAGCGTAGGGCACTGAAGAACGATGCTGTTCCTACTTTGTTTGGACCAGCGGGAGATTCGGGTACACAACCTGTAAGTATTCATTGTTGTTTGTGTATTTATGATGTTTAAAACAAACAAGGTATCATCCACGACTGTTTAAATGGGTAAATGTTTTTCGGACTACTACGTTGTAATGCTCTCCGCAGACCCATTCTCACAGCGTTATAAACCTTTTTCTTACTCAATATCAAGCCACTCTTATTGTTTTTACTTCGGCTGTGAGTGTTTGTGTGTGCTCAGGATGAGTTTTGCTTGTTCTCGCTGTATCGCCGACGCGGAAGCCTGTCCGCTCCTCGCAGCAACGAGCCTCTCAACGTCCCGACCAATCAGAGCACACTGGGCTCACAGGGAGGGGGGGGGGCAGGAGCTCCAACAAGCCGTTTAGGACAGAGAGTGAATACACATACTATACAGAGATGCTGTATGAGAAACCAATGTGAGTTTGGAAAATTGCACAATTTAAATCTATTCTAGTAGACCTCAACAATGGAAATATGATCAGTAGAAATGGCCATGACATGGGACCTTTAAGATAAGATGGAGCCACTCCCCACGCCCCTCTGAGAGATATTTGGTTAAAAATAACTCAATGGTGCTCTAGGAGGAGATTCAGGTGATAAGGTGGGGGGGGGTGGGGGGGGGGGTTACCTTGGTTGGTTGGTGATTGGCTAATGGTTATACAAAACATCGTTATGACATCATAAAGTGGCCAAAATCTGATCAGCTCATTTTCAGACAGGTTTTTATATAAATGGATCAGGACAAAAAGAGAGAGAATCTTTCAGAGTCTCTTTACACAGAGGGGACACATGTTGATGTCGAAGAGTTCAAGGTTCAAGGTTCTTTATTGTCAATCTGACATAGCTACAGAGTAATTATGCAGTTGAAAATCTTATGTCACAGGCTTCTCCAACAATGCAACATAATAACATAACATAATAACAATAAGAGCAAGAGCAATACAAAAATAATAATAGTTATAAAAATGAAATAAAGTTATGATGTGGAATAGTGCAGTATGAGTCTATATACAAGTTATTGGAATGATATATATATATTAGGTATTAGATACATACTACTGAGTAGCAGTTGAATGTTTGAAGTTGTTTCAACAGTTCAATTGTTTAACAGTCTCACTGCCCGCGGGAAGAAACTGTCTCCGAATCTTCTTGTCCTTGCCCGGATGCTGCGGTAACGTCTGCCAGACGGCAACAGAAAGAACAGTTTGTGGCTGGGGTGATGGGGGTCTTTGATAATCCGTAGTGATTTCTTCCTGAGCCGCTGGGAGTAAAGGTCCTCCATGGATGGCAGCTCCGTCCTGGTGATGTGCTGTGCAGTTTTCACCACCCTCTGTAAAGCCTTACGATCGAGGTCGGTGCAGCTGCCGTACCAGGCCGTCATGCTGCCAGTGAGGATACTCTCTATCGTGCACCTGTAGAAGTTGCAGAGTATCCTGGAATCCATTTTGAACCTCCTCAGCCTGCGGAGGAAGAAGAGCCGCTGTCGAGCTTTCTTGGTGATGGTGGTGGTGTGAAGAGACCATGTCAGGTCCTCAGTGATGTGGACCCCAAGGAACCTGAAGCTTTTGACTCTCTCCACCGTAGTCCCATTGATGGCGATGGGGGCGTGTCCCTCTCCCTGCTGCTTCCTGTAATCCACAATCAGCTCCTTTGTTTTGCTGATGTTGAGATGGAGGTTGTTCTCCTGGCACCAAGATGTCAGGTTTTCGACCTCCTCTCTGTATGCCGTCTCGTCATCGTCTGTGATCTGGCCGATGACGGTCGTGTCATCAGCAAACTTCACGATGGTGTTGGAGCTGTGTGTGGCCACGCAGTCGTGGGTGAACAGGGAGTAGAGGAGAGGGCTGAGCACGCAGCCTTGAGGGGCACCGGTGTTAAGAATCAGGGTGGAGGATGTGATGTTTCCCACCCGCACTGCCTGGGGTCTGCCCGTCAGGAAGTTCAGGATCCAGTCGCAGAGGGCGCTGTTGAGCCCGAGGTCTCTGAGCTTGATGGCCAGCTTGGAGGGCACAATGGTGTTGAATGCTGAACTGTAGTCAATGAACAGCATTCTCACATATGTGTTCCTGTTCTTCGGGTCCAGGTGTGAGAGGGCAGTGTGGAGGGTGAGGGCTATGGCGTCGTCTGTGGACCTGTTTGCTCTGTAGGCAAACTGCAGGGGGTCCAGAGATTCAGGGAGGGAGGAGGTGATGAATAATTTGACTAACCGCTCAAAGCACTTCATTATGATGGAGGTGAGTGCTACTGGGCGGTAGTCGTTGGGGCAGGTGATGATTGTCTTTTTGGGGACAGGAATGATGGTGGAGTGTTTAAGACATGTGGGGACTACAGACTGCAGCAGGGACCTGTTGAAGATGTCTGTGAACACCTCTGCCAGCTGAACTGCACACACCCTGAGAACACGGCCAGGGATGCCATCAGGTCCAGGAGCCTTGTGTGGGTTAACCCTTTTAAAGGATTTACACACATCTGCCCTATTTAAAACAAAAGGGCAGTGTAGCTCCTGGTCCCTCTGTACCTCCACAGCCTGGCTGCTCTCAAAGCGTGCAAAAAAAACTGTTTAGCTCATCTGGGAGAGATGCGCACGCAGACACTCCCGCAGCACCCCCCCGCTGCTCCTTTGTAGTCAGTCATTGTCCTTAGTCCCGCCCACATATTCCTAGTGTTACAGCCTTTGAAGTCAGATTCCACCTTCTCTTTGTACTGTCTCTTTGCATTTTTTATTGCTCTCCGGAGATCATACCTAGACTTCCTGTACTCCTCCAAATCTCCCGCTGTG